>NC_059220.1:39225524-39493024 GCF_020615455.1 Coregonus clupeaformis
TACTTTCTCCCGCTTTCACTTTCCTCTTCCACTTTTGCGGTAAGGCTGCAATTTTTTGGTTGTAATTTTGGGTAGAGCAGACATTTCCATATGTTTTTGTTAGCTGCATGTGCGACATAACTCCACCAGTCCTACCGATGATATCATTTATGAAGATTATACCTTTTTTAAACATTCTGTCAAAAAATAAAGTTTTTTTGTCAATTAGTATATTTGAATTTAACCACAATATTTTTTGCGTTATTTGTTCTGTCGTTTCTGGAGGATATAATTGAAATTGCAACCAACTTTCTATGGCTTGTTTTACAAATAGTGATATTTGGGAGATGATTTCCTTTTCAAATAACTGCAAATGAGTTGTTGTAATCTGAATAAAGGGAAAAAGGCCTTTCTTGAACATTGGGTGAGACAATCTTACTAATTTGCTTGAGAACCAGTTCGGATTTAAGTATAACTTTTGTATGACTGAAGCTTTTAGTGATAGGTCTAATGCTTTAATATTTAATAATTTCTGTCCTCCGAATTCATATTCATTATATAAATATGCCCTTTTAATTTTGTCTGGCTTGCCGTTCCAAATAAAATGGAATATTTTTTTCTCAGATAATTTAAAAAACTGTTCGCTAGGCGTAGGCAAGTCTTTCCTGATACAAATGTGTGTTGGTGTTCTTCCTTTATTCTTCTCATCCAGAGCAGTCAGAGGAATAAACAGGGCAGAGAAAGAACAACGGAGAAAGAACACTGCTCTTCTATTTTCTATTCAGCGTGATGGCAGCCAGCTGTCTGTGTTAACGCACACACCCTCCCGCCGTGTCTAACGAGCGTAGCCGTGTTAGAGCAGGGGCATTAAGATGTAGTAATTTTGGGGATAATTAGTTGGCCTGTCACTTTTATGGCTGTACCTCGCTGGCTCTGTTACAGGGCCTTAGAGACCTACTGAGCCTTGGAGTGGGTGTGTCTGTGTGTGTGTCTGTGTGTGTGTCTGTGTGGGTGTCTGTGTGGGTGTCTGTGTGTGTGTGTGTCTGTGTGTGTGTCTGTGTGTGTATCTGTATGTGTGTGTAAGTAGTTAACTAGTAAGACCCATATTCCTCTACCATTGATCCTAACCATCTTTAACAGTTTGGCCTTTTTGCATATATAGTGAAAGTCCTCATTTAAAAAAATGTAAAGTAAAGGCCATTGTAATTTTCACTAATAATTTCTGAATTCAGGATTTCTCCATTCAGGATGAATAAGGAATCAACTTGACTCATTGATAAAAATGTATAAGGTTAAATGGTTTGATTACATTCCTAAAGTTAGAATTTTGACACACTATTATTATTTAGTCTAACACGCAGTAAGTGTTACTTCTTCTCAGCATGATGTTTATGAAGTCAATTGCCTATGTAATATTATTAACTCCAACCTAAAGAACATATTAAACTACTTTCTGCAGTTTTATGTATGCCAACAGTGTTTCAACCAAACACACACAAACACACACACACACACACACACACACACACACACACACACACACACACACACGCACGCACGCACGCACGCACGCACGCACACACACACACACACACACACACACACACACACACACAGTCCCATAGGACCTGAGTTTGCTGTTAAAAACACTCAACAATTACTCAGTGAACACAATACACAGTCACAGTGTTCAGGGGGAGAGGAGTTGGCAGCTAGAGGAAGTGTGAGTGCAATTTCGTCTTTATGAGAAACTGAGGGAGTCCTGAGGCTTGGGGAGGGAAAGAAAGGAGGGGGGAAAGAATGAAAGAAAGAGGGGAAGAAATTGTTGAGTGTTTTTAATTCAGGCGATCTATCATCCTTCAAAGCTTCTGCGGTGCGTCAGTCACTGAAGGTTTTAAACTGTGTTTACTGGCCCCACTCCATTAGCTTGTTCAGGCTGCTATTACTCATTACCCTCTACAAACACACGCGCGCACACACACACACACACACACACACACACACACACACACACACACACACACACACACACACACACACACACACACACACACACACACACACACACACACACACACACACGCACACAAACACACACAAACACACACACACACGCACACAAACACACACACACACACACACACACACACAAACACACACACACACATATATACACAAAGCACCATTATTCAGTGTTCTACAGGAGAACAGAGGTAATTGAATTACTCTTTACACACACAGTAAACTCAGGGAGGACTGAACTGGCTGTTTCCTGATTCACTTCATCAAATGATGCCAAGCAGCCCACAGCCTTGACACACACACACACGCACTAACGCACGAACACAAACAACCAGGTCCTCTAAACTTCCTCAGAGGGATTGCCGTCTCTGTTTGTTGAAAGCCCTATCAAGTGAACGAGTGACTGTGTGTTAGTGTGTGAAAAAGTGTGAGTGTGATCTGTGACTGGTGTTTTGACTGGGGATGTACTATTGGGGCTGTAGTCTAAGCGTTAAAGGATGGATGTGTAACAGCAGACACCAAAGAGAGAGGAGAGAGGCCTGCATTAGCCCTCTCAAAGACAAATCCATCAGCAAAGGACTTTGTATATCAATCCTTTCCCCTTCTGAAGGGAGAAATGTTCCAAACTCAAACAATCGCCTTTCCTTTCCTTTGGTCTCTCCTGGTCTTTCCCCTGAGCAGCTGTGGATGGTGTGGGTACAGGTGACACCGCTCTCTCCCACCTACTGTTAGTGCTGAATTAGTGCTGTATGTGCCAGTGTAATAAGTCAGTAACACAGGCCAGATGGAAACACAGGCGATGCTAGGAGGTACAGTTACCCTGGGAGGCTTTTAATCTGTCTGCCAGAAAAAAGTGTTGGGTAGAAGTGTTGCTGTCTCAGTGGTGTGTTAATAGAACCTTGATTAATCTTTAAGATATAAAGTGCCAAGCAGCCGAGGAAGAGTGTGTGTATGAATCTTCCAACTAGCTCTCACGTCAGAATTAGACGTTCATCCATTTTTCTCAAACATCAAGTTTAGGAATTAACTAAAATGTTTAAGTTAAGTTTAGGCATTAATCCCTGAAATTTTAAGGTTAGGCATTAACTCGTAATTCTTAAGGATTGGGATAGGCTTAAAACAAAAATCTCTAGAACAACTTTCTATCGCTGTATTCAGACTTGCAACCTTTGGAATCGGACGTCAAATTTTGAAGTTGTTGCAAATGTCAAATTTCAAAGTGTTTAAGGTTAAGTTTTGGAATTAACTCTGAATTTTTTAAGTAAGGGTTAAGTTTAGGCAAAACATTTTAAATCATAAGGTTAGGCATTATCTCCGAATGCTTAAGGTAAGGGTTAAGGTTTAGGATAAGCTTAAAGCAAAAATCTCAAAAACAACTTTCTATCGCTGGATTTAAACTTGCAACCTTTGGAATCAGAGGCAGATGCTTACAGCCATCCACCATCCCCGTCCACAATGCCCTAACAAAACTTTAACCTACTTGAAGGTAACAGCGCTCACTGTTGCTCCTAGTGGCCAGTTTCCACATCATCTCCCGACGTCCTCTGACATGGATGGACGTCGAATACTGACTTGTATCACGGGTGACCTGGCTGCTCTACACACACACATACACACTCCTCTCTCTCCAGTACACACACACACATACACACTCCTGTCTATACACACACACATACACAATCTTTAAGGTGTGTGTATAAAGCCTCAGGAAGAAGTTTGTATGTAAAAAGCATTGTGGAGAAGTGTCTTTGTGTGTGTAGAAATAACCTAGTATTGGAGAGGTGTAGCTGTCTTAGTTTAGAAGAACATCCCTTTATAATCTTAGACATCCTGAAGGCGACCAAGGCCAATAACCTAAGCCCTATACCCTCTGATCTAAGGTCAGTTTAGCGGTTTCCCCATAATGGTTTTGGGGGAGGAGGAGTTGATTGTAGATCTGTGCCTAGGGTCTGGTGTGTCATGTGGACCATATGGCAGACCTTGAGGTTCAAGGACACCACTGGTTCACAGACAGACCATTCATCACTGACACACACACACAGATAGGACCCTTACTCATGGGTATGGAGGACACACGCACGCGACACCCACACACAAACAGGCACGCATGCACACACACACACACATGCTCCATCCTCTTCCGCCTCCCTCTTCTCACCTCAGCAGTGACCTTGGTCCAGTCTCAGACCTCCTACTGTAGATCAGTTAGTTAGAGAGACTTTCAAACAAAGACTCAAATAGTCGGGGATAATGACCTCCTACATTACACCCTCTGCAACAATACAGAGATCTCTCTCTCTCTCTCTCTCTCTCTCTCTCTCTCTCTCTCTCTCTCTCTCTCTCTCTCTCTCTCTCTCTCTCTCTCTCTCTCTCTCTCTCTCTCTCTCTCTCTCTCTCTCTCTCTCTCTCTCTGTGTGTGTGTACCCCTCACTGACTTCCAGGTGTGACCTTTGCCCCACCTCAGACGGCATAGACCACCAGAGGCCATTGACTAGTACACTGACTGACTGTAATGGATCCCTGAGGATCTGTCTGTTGATCAGCTTGTGAAGTCAGTGAGGGGGTCAATAGGCAAAGGGAGGCAGCTCTACCAATTCACCCTAAATTGACTGGTTTCTTAGAAAGGCATGCACATGGACACACACACACATACACACACACAGACACACCAGGCCTGTACATTCTTATCTCACACATAATCAACACCCAGTATCAGTGCTGGGGTTTTTCCATTATTTGTCACATGGGAAGGCCTTGGCGTGTCTGCCTCTCGCCCGCTGTGAGACACGGCTGAATAAGCACAGCGGTGATCAGCTCGGTGTGTATTTGACAAATCATGAGAGTTGAATGTTACATCTGTCTAAAGCAGTGCATTAACGGAACATCAACAATGGCTCCCAGTGAGTTATGAGCTGTGCTCCTGACTTCCCCTCTACCTCTCTTTCCTGATACTCTCTTCATCCTTTTTACTACTTTCTCTCCCTGATGTCCTCTCCTTGTTGTCACCCTGTCTTACTCCTCTGCTCTCCTTCTCTCTCCCATCTTGTGTTCTCTCTCACGCCCCATCTGTAACCATCTGGGCTTTCACAGTGTCTGCTTGCTCAAGGTGAGAGTAAATGTGTTTTGTGTGTGTTTGTGTGTGAGGGAGACATATAGATAGAGAGTAAAGTCTTGTCCACTCTGTCAGAGCAGTGCTACCACCCAGACCGTTACCTCACCTAGCACCATATAACTCTCACTGACTCAGTGGAACAGGATCATCTAACACTAGCTATAAATGGGCAACACTGTAGAGTACAGCTCAGAAAGAGAGCACTTTATATCTGCAAGGCTTTGTTTATCCATATTTGGTGGCGTTATGAATTGTAGTTGTTTCTAGTGGTACTTGAATACAGATAGTGATAATTATGAATTGTAGTTGTTTCTAGTGGTACTTCAATACAGATAGTGATAATTATGAATTGTAGTTGTTTCTAGTGGTACTTCAATACAGATAGTGATAATTAGGAATTGTTTATAAAAAGGTGTAAGTGTGTGAATGCATATAGAGATGCATACATCATGTCTCTCTCTCTGTCTGTCTGTCTCTCTTTCTCTCTGTCTGTCTGTCTGTCTCTCTCTCTCTCTGTCTCTCACACACGCACGCGCACACACACACACACAGAGCTACCCTGCAGAGGTGTTAATAGACTATATGTCTGAGGAGAAAATAGTGTCTTCTGGGTCTGACTCTGCTTCCAGCCCTATCCTCTGAGGTGGTAAATCTATAGGGATATAGAGAAAACAGTACATGCTTATGCATGCCACTGTTTAAGAACATTAGATTAAACACAAGCTCAGACTTGATTAATTTACTATTGCCCAAACACATAATAAAATTATGATGCTGTAACAAACAGGCAATGTTCTGTTGTGGATATGTCCTCTTGCAAGGTACCCTAACCTCCCTCCTGTCTCACCCCTGTATCATATGTCTCACCCTTGTCTCTCTGTCTCACCCCCAGTGTCTCTCTGTCTCACCCCCTGTGTCTCCCTGTCTCACCTCTGTCTCACCCCACTGTGTGTCTGTTTCACCCCAGTGTGTGTGTGTGCGTATGTGTGTGTGTGTGTGCGCATATGTGTCATTAGCGTGTTTGTTCTCCATGTATTTATGGGTCCTGGAGGGCTGATAGACGAGGGGCAGACCCTGTTCCCTACTGAGGACCATCTGGCACACACACTCTATTAATATTCACACACACACACACACACACACACACACACACACACACACACACACACACACACACACACACACAAAGCTAGCAGTTAAACATCCCATAAACCAGCTGACAAGGCCATGGTACTGTAGCTCTAGGAGGGGAGGCAGATCTTGGGAGGTGGCTAAGAAGAAGGGAGCATGAAGAGGACAAAGAGAGGAGAGGAAATACCTGGGCTATATTTCCATGTTGTAAAGTGGAATGATTAATAAGGAGACAAGGGATTTCTGTTGTGAGGAATACATTTACACATGTTATTCTCCTGCTGTGTTAATCAAAACCACTAGGTTGGTAACCACTACCCCCTACTGAACCATTACATAATCAATAACAACATGATCAATATGACTGAACAGGAACATGAACTTGGATGTGAACCCAGGGATACAGCTGGCCCGATCACTGATCACTACACTGTAAACCATATGGCATTTTTAACTCAAATACTTCTAGTAAGTTGAACAAAGTCAACTTGAAAAGTCATTATAACTTAAAATGTTTATGTGATACTGACTCAAAACTAAATGAAAAGTCACATCAATTCAAAATAACTTTTTACCCAGCATGCTCTACTGTAGGTAGATATTTTGGAATTGTTTTTAAGATCTGTGTTTTTGTACATTGAATGATTGATTTATTAACATTATGCTACACAAAGATAAATAACAGATTTTTTTCTAAACTCATCCTTTAGTTATATTTTTTCACCTGTTACTGAAATGGTTGTTTCAGTTTAAATGGCTTACTGTAAGTAGTCTCCTCACACTGTTCCTAACCCTGGTAGTCATTATGAATACAGGTTGCGGGTGAATACAAATTCCAACTGTTGGATATCCTAACTCTGGCTGGATTCCAATAGGAATTACACATCACTTTGCAAGCAAGCATAATGTGACTTGCAGGTAGGGTTGCAAAATTCTGGTACGTTTTCCAGAAATCCAGGTTTGAAGATTCCTGGAAATCCTCCAACCAGGATATTTTTTTTATTTGGACATTTTCGGAAAGTTAATGGGATTTTGCAACCTACTTGAAGGCCTGATGTGGCCTGTAAACCATGAGTTTCAGGCCACTGTATTAGGTTAAAGCTAGGCCTCAAAATAATGCCTCATGAGATATGTGATGTATTGTCATAAACAGTTAAATTATAATTTTTAGTCAACGCTCTTATCCAGAGTGACTTACAGTTAGTGAATGCATACATGTTTGTTTTTTTCATACTGGCCCCCTGTGGGAAACGAACCCACATCGCTGCCGGCCAAACCCTCCCGCTGGACCAATTGTGCGCCGCCCATGGGTCTCCCGGTCGCGGCCGGCTGCGACAGAGCCTGGACTCGAACCAGGATCTCTAGTGGCACAGCTAGCACTGCGATGCAGTGCCTTAGACCACTGCGCCACTCGGGAGACATAATGATAATATTTGCCTAGAAACTAACTTTGTGAAAGCCACAGGACTGAAAATGTTAGAATTCATCAACCATGTCTCTGTCACTAACAAATACAGTCATGGGTGGTAACTCTACAATTCACTCGAAAAGGCAAGGCACACTGGGAAATTATATTGGAGGCGTGGCTTAGTGGGGGCATTACTCACAGTGACTCTATCGGTTTGAGTAATGACTACAAAATCACTTTACATTAAGTAACTGTACTCAGATATATTAAGTGCAATGGGTTTCCTCCAAAGTTTTGAGTAATGATAGCACGTTGGGGTTTACAGTGTACAGCACATTTGATCTGATATTTAATGTAGATTGGAATACATTACAAATACAATAATACTGGTTCTGATTAAGGCCATTGATGCAGGGCGAAACGTTACTTAAAGAAAATAATACGATTTTAACGGTGAATGCTCGTTGTGCCATTTCCTTTTCAAAAACGATAATACTGAAATATCAGAGGATATCTACTTACTGACTCAAAGTTTGTGGAAAATAGAGCAACTGTGTATAAATATTTTTTTATCTTGCCACAGGTTTTTAATCATAATTTGGATTTATGAAGACTTGTTTGCTAGTGCTTGATTACATTACAGTATCTCTATATTGTGACTTTTACCCAGAACACACTTCATTGTTTACCATTTGAAATGAGCAAATCGATCCATTTTGGAAATAGCATGAAATTAAACACCTTAAGGCTACATGCATCCCAATGGAATTGATTTTAATTAAATCGCTAAATAAACACAGTTTATTGTATGCCGATTTACCCCATACTAACATAGAGCCTTACTGTATGTCATTAAAACTGTGTGGATAACGCACAGAGCAGAAAAGCCAATATTCCACCTCTCTGAGCTGAGTAGAAATAGACCTGTGTGTGAGAGCTATAACGCGGTGCTCTGTAAGCTCTTTCTCGCCTGGATAACCTTGAATCAAACCTCAGATGAGAAGAAAAGCTATTTTCACTTCCCTCCCAGACCAGAGGGGTTCGAGAGAGAGAGAGCGAGGGAGAGGGAGAGGGAGAGGGAGAGGGAGAGGGAGAGGGAGAGGGAGAGGGAGAGGGAGAGGGAGAGGGAGAGGGAGAGGGAAAGAGAATGTGTGTATGTGTGTCTGCCTGGAACCCTCTGAATTCACCAGCTCATCTGATGATGTGTCTCCACCCGTATCCATTCTCAGCTAGAGATGACGTTCACACTATGTATGAACTACTGAGTAATGAATATGTTGTTCTGGCTGTAACACCTATGACATCTCAGTAGAGTGGTTCTCATGTTGCACTGTGAGAGTGTGTATGTCTGAGTGTGAATATGTTTTTTTCTGTCATATGGATAAGAAGTGCCTCTGTTGAGGGATGAGAAATGAACATGTAATAGCATGAAATATAATAATATAGAAAAGGCTGGAATATGTTTATATTGTACTGCATATTGTTGTGTGTGTATGTCTGCGTGCGTGCGTGTGTGTATGAAGGTCATGTTCAAGTGGAGGATGTTGAAGAAGTCCGTTACTTTCCCAGCATGCCACAGCACAGCTAGACGTCTCTTTACAATCCTGCACCTCTATCCATCACATCCTTTTCTAGGGACCCTCCCTAATAGTCCCAACCTCCCATCTCTGAGGTCACCTCTCCCCCCTCCCTGTCCCCCTTCACCCCCTTCACCCCCCTCTGACCCTCTCTGTCGGGGGGGTCTTGGGAAACCGTCTGCTGGATGATTTAGTGAGGTGAGCAATCGTGGAGCTCCGGAGAGGGCAGGGGGGTTGACTGGGTCTCTCTCCCAGGGAACCCACCTCCTCCCTGGGCAAGGGTGATTTAGTGAGGGGGTAACCCTCTGGAGCTCACAGTGGAGGATGCTGTAGCTATAATGTTATCGGTGAAAGAGATAGAGATCTGAGAGCCGTCAAAAACAGAGTCATCAGTCCTTACAGCCAGCCCAATGACTCAGTTTAACTACAAGGACAGACAGGTCCTGCTGCGATGGCAGGGTGGAGAGAGGGATGAAGGGATAGAGAGAGGAACATGTAGATTATTTCCCTCCTCCTCCATGGATGGTAGATCTGTGATTCCCGTTGATTTGTTGTACAGTCCCTTCAGAAAGTATTCATACCCCTTGACTTATTCCACATTTTGTTGCGTTATTGCCTGAATTCAAAATGGATTAAATATATTTTTTTATCTCACCCATCTACACACAATACCCCAGAATGACGAAGTAAAAACATGTTTTTAGGCAAATGTATTGAAATTGAAATACAGAAATATCTCATTTATATAAGGATTCACACCCCTGAGTTAATACTTTGTAGAAACACCTTTAGCAGCGATTACAGGTGTGAGTCTATGCACACCTGGATTGTACAATATTTGCCCATTATTCTTTTTAAAATTCTTCAAGCTGTCAAGTTGATTGTTGATCCTTGCTAGACAGCCATTTTCAAGTCTTTCCATATATTTTCATGCCGATTTAAGTCAAAACAGTAACTAGACCACTCACGAACTTTCAATGTCGTCTTGGTATGCAACTCCAGTGTAGATTTGGCCTTGTGTTTTAGGTTATTGTCCTGCTGAAAGGTGAATTTGTCTCCCAGTGTCTGTTGGAAAGCAGACTGAACCAAGTTTTCCTCTAGGATTTTGCCTGTACTTATAGCTGTATTCTGTTTCTTTTTATTAAGACATAACCCTTTTACCTGACTGGCATCTCAAAGACAGCCTGAAATGAAGCCTATACAATTTGTGCTCTAACTCCCCATTGTTGACCTATAACTGACCTAAAACCGGGAAATGTCACTTGCAGACTGCAGCACCCTTTGTTTCTCCTGGTGGCCCTGGCTCTTAATATGTCTTATAACATCTGTAATACCTTGATGAGAACATGTGTTCTCCTGCCGATATATTGAACACCAATAATGCATGCTCGTGGTTCCTTTATATAAAAATGGCCATTCGCCTGTCCACAAGACTTCTACTTGGCAGCTCCACTCAGGGCTCTTTGCATTTTGACCACTTATTTTCTTGCTGCCATCTCTGGCTGGGTCTATTGTAATGTCTCTCTGTCATCCTCGCTCTCTAGCTGCTCTGAAGGATGGGGCCCACCCTTTCTCTCTAGCTGCTCTGAAGGATGGGGCCCAGCCTCTCTCTCTAGCTGCTCTGAAGGATGGGGCCCAGCCTCTCTCTCTAGCTGCTCTGAAGGATGGGGTCCAGACTCTCTCTCTAGCTGCTCTGAAGGATGGGGTCCAGACTCTCTCTCTAGCTGCTCTGAAGGATGGGGCCCAGCCTTTCTCTCTAGCTGCTCTGAAAGATGGGGCCCAGCCTCTCTTGCTGGCTCTTGCTGGCTGCTCTGAAGGATGGGGCCCAGCCTCTCTCTCTCTTTAGCTGCTCTGAGGGATGGGGCCCAGCCTTTCTCTCTAGCTGCTCTGAAGGATGGGGTCCAGACTCTCTCTCTAGCTGCTCTGAAGAATGGAGCCCAGCCTCTCTCTCTCTCTAGCTCTTCTGAAGGATAGGACACAGCCTCTCTCTCTAGCTGCTCTGAAGGATGGGGCCCAGACTTTCTCTCTAGCTGCTCTGAAGAATGGGGCCCAGCCTCGCTTGCTGGCTGCTCTAAAGGATGTGGCCCAGTCTCTCTCTCTCTCTCTCTCTCTCTAGCTACTCTGAAGGATGGGGCCCAGCCTCTCTCTCTAACTGCTCTGAAGGATGGGGCCCAGCCTCTCTCTCTAGCTGCTATGAAGGATGGGGCCCAGCCTCTCTCTCTAGCTACTATGAAGAATGAGGCCCAGCCTCTCTCTCTAGCTTCTCTGAAGGATGGGGCCCAGCCTCTCTCTCTAGCTGCTCTGAGGGATGGGGCCCAGCTTCTCTCTCTAGCTTCTCTGAAGGATGGGGCCCAGCCTCTCTCTCTAGCTTCTCTGAAGGATGGGCCCCAGCCTCTCTCTCTAGCTTCTCTGAAGGATGGGGCCCAGCTTCTCTCTCTAGCTTCTCTGAAGGATGGGGCCCAGCCTCTCTCTCTAGCTGTTCTGAAGGATGGGGCCCAGCCTCTCTCTCTAGCTGCTCTGAAGGATGGGGCCCAGCCTCTCTCTCTAGCTGCTCTGAAGGATGGGGCCCAGCCTCTCTCTCTAGCTGCTCTGAAGGATGGGGCCCAGCCTCTCTCTCTAGCTGCTCTGAAGGATGGGGCCCAGCCTCTCTCTCTAGCTGCTCTGAAGGATGGGGCCCAGCCTCTCTCTCTAGCTGCTCTGAAGGATGGGCCCCAGCCTCTCTCTCTAGCTGCTCTGAAGGATGGGGCCCAGCTTCTCTCTCTTGCTGTTCTGAAGGATGGGGCCCAGCCTCTTTCTATAGCTGCTCTTTAGGATGGGGCCCAGCCTCTCTCTCTGGCTTTTCTGAATGATTGCTGGTGCCTTTTTTGTTGTTGTGGGCTGATCTTTTGCTGTCCACATTGTAAAGTATGTTCTCTTCCCTGCCACTTTAGATAACATCCTTAAAACAGAGATTGATTGCATTAGCTAAACTCAATCTGGTTTGATTGATTCAATCTCATAAATTATGTCAAACAATCTCTAAAAATCTATAGTTACTAGCTAGCTAGCTTATGCAATTCATCACCACCATCATCATTTCTCAAAGGAGAGAGAGATGACTGACTTTGTTCCCCAATATCCAAAGTAAACAATGGGGGGATGCTTTTACACTTTTTAGGGGAACTTGAGACTCTTTGGCAAGCTAGAACTAGTAGGCTAGCTAGCTAGCATGTAGCTTAGCTAACCTACCTAAGTTTTCCATAAATTAAATTAAATGTTAGCTAACTTTCTAGCTAGCCAACATAAACCCAACATCCTGCCCCACATTGTAATTTATGACAGACTAAATTGCTTACCTTCATTACTTTGTTCTTTCTTTGATGTGAATTCTCTCTGGGAACCTATTTGTCTTGTGTTGTAAGATGACAAGAGCTGCTGACCACTACATTATGTTACTGAAGTGTAAAGAAAATGCACGAGCGCAGCCTGTATCAACTTTCACTGTAGAAATGAGTAGGAGGGGCATTCTTTGGGCTTGCAGCAAACGCCCAGAAGTAATGATGATCACGTTTGGAGAGATGCTGCCTTCATATCATATTCATACCTGCACACAATTCATGAAAGTAAAGCACACAACAAAACAACGACAGTTTCTGGGGATTCCAACGTGAGATATAAGAGGTGTAGCGTGAGAGTCAATTGCATGTGTCTCACGGTGAATGCGTGAGAGTTGGCAGCTCTGAAAGCTCATTCACTCGCTGGTGATTGAAAGTACCGCTTGTGGGCTACCCCCCCGCTCCTTTATGCTCTGGCTCTGCCTACAACAAAATCACAGACAAAATGTTGCAAAGTTAGATTTGTTTTGTTTTGTTGCATTGAAAAGGGGCTGATATAATATTGATTCGATCCCAGAACAAACGTTGATCTATATAGTGACAACTAATGGGGCGAACTCGGTGAAGTTCAATCTCTTTCATCTCTGCGTGGCCTGGCGCACTCGCACAGTTTAGAGGGAACATTGCCCATAACATGATGCAGCCACTACCATACTTAAAAATATGAAGAGTGGTACTCAGTGATGTGTTGTGTTGGATTTTGCCCCAAACATAACGCTTTGTATTCAGGACAAAAAGTTAATTTCTTTGTCAAATAATTTGCAGTTTTAGTTAAGTGCCTTGTTGCAATCAGGATGCATGTTTTGGAATATTTTTATTATGTACAAGATTCCTTATTTTCACTGTCATTTAGGTTAGTATTGTGGAGTAGCTACAATGTTGTTGATCCATCCTCAGTTTTCTTATATCACAACCATTAAATTCTGTAACTGTTTTGGCCTCATGGTGAAATCCCTGAGCAGTTTCCTTCCTCTCCGGCAACTGAGTTAGGAGGGACGCCTGTATCTCTGTAGTGACTGGGTCTATTGATACACCATCCAAACCTTAATTAGTAACGTCACCATGCTCAAAGGGATATTCAGCATTTGCTGTTTTACATTTTTACACATCTACCAATCGGTTCCCTTCTTTGCGAGGCATTGAAAAACCTCCCTGGTCTTTGTGGTTGAATCTGTGCTTGAAATTCACTACTCGATTCAGAAACCTTACAGATAATTGTATGTGTAGGGTACAGAGATGTTAACCACTATTATTAAACACAGAATGACTCCATGCAACTTATTATGTGATTTGTTAAGCACATTTTCACATTTACATTTACGTCATTTAGCAGACGCTCTTATCCAGAGCGACTTTTTACTCCTGAACTTATTTAGGCTTGCCATAACAATGGGGTTGAATACTTATTGACTCAAGACATTTCAGCTTTTCATTTTAGATTAATTAAAAAAATGTCCTACTAACAAAATCCCACTTTGACATGATGGCGTATGGTGTGTAGATCAGTGACACAATATCTCAATTTAATCCATTTAAAATTCAGAGCTGTAACACAACAAAATATGGAAAATGTAAATGGGTGTGAATACTTTTTGAAGGCACTGTATAACTGAGTCTTGTCTAGTACTCACCTGGAGTTAGGCATGCACTCTGAATCTTGTGTAAGCCGTGGCGATTTTAGCATGTAAATCTTGGTGGGGCAAACAATTATTAAAAATGGTTTATGCATGCCAGCAAAGCCACTACACTACACAAGACAACACTAAACTATACATACATTGCACTATAACGGTGACAAACGGTGCCCACAAACTGTTAGGGCCTACATAAAGCTGTCCCAACAGCAAAGCTTTCTTTTCAGCACCATGGAGTGAATCCTTACCACCGCTACACCCGGCTATCAACGGAGTCTTATCTGGCAGCGAAACAGTTCATACAGCCTCACTTCCTGCTTTTTGTTTTAAACATAGCTGATATGGCTGACTTGCTTAAACAAATGTGGTTTCTACTGACAATTGAGATGTACAAACTATGGCATAAGGGAACGATGAGTGGATAAGAGGCAATCCGAGCTAGGGCGGACGTAGTCAATATAACTATTTGTTCAGTACTTTGAAATGTACAGCGACATAATTCAGAACATGGGCCATTCTTACAGTATTCTCCCTGTACACCAAGTCAGAACTGTAGGATAAATTAAGGGGGCATATAAGCAGACAATGAAAGCTCTTACAATATTCGATGATTACATTTCGAGGCACATGGGCTACTAACAACTTACTACACAACATACAGTTAGTATTACTTTCTTGGCTACAGTATACTACATAGAGCCATGACTGCATGGAACTCTATTCCACATCAGGTAACTGATGGAAGCAGTAGAATCAGATTTAAAAACAGGTAAAAATACACCTTATGGAACAACGGGGACTGTGAAGAGATACACACAAGAGTATAGACACATGCATACGCATACATTGTGATATTGTTGTATGGTGGTATTAAACATTTTGTATTGTAGATAGGTAGTGGTGTAATAATGTAATATGATGTACTGTTTTATGTTTTGTTTTATATGTAATGTAAGCACTTTAATATGTTTGGACCCCAGGAAGAGTAGCTGCTGCCTTGGCAGCAGCAAATGGGGATCCTTAATAAATACAAATACATATCTCCCTGGCATATTGCGTCATTTATGCAGCAGCATACAATACATTTTTGGACTCACCTTTTTGTGCTGTGCTCACTTGAACAGGAAGGTGGCGTGGCGATCCTTCTTGTGGGCTCTAGAAAGAGGCCCGAGTTCCCGACTTGGACGTTTTTTTCAGAGTTTCCAGTTGTTTTGAACGCGGCAGAAGTCATGCTGGATTGACAGCATGGCCAATGTATTCAAACTTTACCAATTGGATATCACGAAATTGGGGAGGAATTTCTTAAAAAGGATCAACATCCACATGCAATGCCATGGGCCAGAAGTTAAGATCTTGTCTCATCACTGCAACTCCTCTACGGACTCTGCGAAGGTCGAGAGCCAAACCGAACTGCTTCTGCTCGCTTAACACGGAAGCCAGCCGCACCAATGTGTCAGAGGAAACACCGTCGAACTGACGACCGAAGTCAGCTTGCAGGCGCCCGTACCGCCACAAGGATGAGACAAGAAATCCTGGCTGGCCAAACCCTCCCCTAACCCAGATGACGCTGGACCAATTGTGTGCCGTCCAAAGGGTGACCCGGTCACAGCCGGCTGTGACACAGCCTGGGATCAAACCTGAGGCTGCAGTTGCGCCTCAGCACTCATTGTTGAATTTGCGATTTCCAACTTGTTGTGTAATGTTTATGTCCAATGGCCGATGAGCACGGATACGTTTTATCTATAATTTATCTTCATATGACAAGGATTGAAAAGGATTTGCCAGTAGATTGTCGACTTGATTCATGATGATGGCTTTTTGCCTAGCTTGCTAGCTAAGATTTTGAAAGTATGATGTTGACATGATCAGTCCAATCAAAGCTACGGTAGATATATGTCACGCCATGACCTGGAGAGACTGTTATTGTCTAGGTAGTTTGGTCAGGGTGTGAAACTCTATGTTTTGTATTTCTATGTTTGGCCGGGTGTGGTTCCCAATCAGAGGCAGCTGTCGCTCGTTGTCTCTGATTGGGGATCATACTTAGGCAGCCAGTTTTCCTGCCTGGGTTGTGGGATCTTGTTTGTGTTTCGGTGTGTTTGGCTTGTTTGTGTACAGCCTTTCGACGTCACGTTTCGTTGCCTTTTGTTGTTTTGTCAGTGTTTATTGTTTTAATAAACATGTATGCATTCCACGCTGCGCCTTGGTCTAATCAGTCTCTCAACGATCGTGACAGAAGATCCCACCTAAAACGGACCAAGCAGCATGCCCAGGAGCAGCAGACACCCTGTACACAGGTGGGGAAGTCATTTTGGACTTGGGAGGAGATATTGGCAGGTAAAGGACCCTGGGCGAAGGAGGAAGCCCAGGCAGGAGAGGATCAACGAGAAGCCCAAGAAGCAGCCCCAATAAAAACATTTGGGGGGGCTCACGGGGTGGACGACGAGGCAGCAGGAGGCCGGGAAAGGGCTGACTAGAGAGGAGGAGGCCGCTATTCTAGAGGATCTCCAAGACATGCGGATCGAGAGTCTGAGAGAGGAGGCCACCATGTTACGGGAGCTGTTAGCTCAGAGGGAGCAGGAGATATCCGTGCAGAGGGAGGCGCTACAGGATGCTCAAAGAGAGAAGGAAGTAGTGGAGGCAAGGAGAGACGAGCTGGTCAGGCAACAGAATGAGCGTGTGTTCATAGAGGAACCTAATTATGCGGAGATACGCACTGTGTCGCCAGTGCGCATGCACAGCCCAGTGCGTCCTGTGCCAGTGCCCCGCACGTGTCGTGCGAAAGTGGGCATCCAGCCAGGACGGGTTGTGCTGGCTCAACGCTCCTGGTCTCCAGTGCGCCTTCACGGTCCAGTATATCCTGCGCCAGTCCCATGCACTGTGTCGCCAGTGCGCGTTCACAGCCCAGTGCGTCCTGTGCCAGCGCCCCGCACGTGTCATGCGAGAGTGGGCATCCAGCCAGGACGGGTTGTGCCAGCTGTACACTCCAGATCTCCAGTACGCCTTCACGATCCAGTATATCCTGCTCCGGTTCTACGTACTGTGTCACCAGTGCGCCTCACCAGTCCAGTACGCCTCGTGCCTGCTCCTCGCACCAAGCCAGTGGTGCGTGTTCCCAGTCCAGTACGGCCCATTCCTGCTCCTCGCACCAGACCTGTGGTGCGTGTCTCCAGTCCGGCCCGGCCCGTCCCTGCTCCTCGCACCAAACCAGTGATGCGTGTCCCCAGTCCGGTCCGGCCCGTTCCTGCTCCTCGCACCAAACCAGTGGTGCGTGTCCCCAGTCCGGTCCGGCCCGTTCCTGCTCCTCGCACCAGACCTGTGGTGCGTGTCCCCAGTCCGATCCGGCCCGTTCCTGCTCCTCGCACCAGACCTGTGGTGCGTGTCTCCAGTCCGGCCCGGCCCGTTCCTGCTCCTCGCACCAGACCTGGGGTGCGTGTCTCCAGTCTGGCCCGGCCCGTTCCTGCTCCTCGCACCAGACCAGTGGTGCGTGTCCCCAGTCCGGTCCGGCCCATTCCTGCTCCTCGCACCAGACCTGTGGTGCGTGTCTCCAGTCCGGCCCGGCCCGTTCCTGCTCCTCGCACCAGACCTGGGGTGCGTGTCTCCAGTCTGGCCCGGCCCGTTCCTGCTCCTCGCACCAGACCAGTGGTGCGTGTTCCCAGTCCGGCACGGCCCGTGCCCGTTCCACCGGTGCCTGATCCAGCACCGGTCAGCGGCTCCACTCCGGAGCCAGAGCAGTCCGCTCCACCGGGGTCCAGTTCAGCTCCGGTCAGCGGCTCCACTCCAGACCCAGAAGTCAGCCCCTCTCTAGGGTCGGGGCCTCCCACACCAGGGTCCAGACAGGGCTTGGTGCATCGTGGGAGGAAGGAGAGGGGAAGCATCATGCCGAGGTCTAGACCAGACCAGGGGCGCAATGGGGAGGCAGAGAGGGAGAGGTCGTCACGCCCGGAGCCGGATCCGCCTCCGAGGCGGAATGCCCACCCGGATCCTACCCTAATGAGTCAGGTTGGTGCGGCCGGAGTACGCACCTTTGAGGGGGGGTACTGTCACGCCCTGACCTGGAGAGACTTATTCTCTAGGTAGTTTGGTCAGGGTGTGAATCTCTATGTTTTGTATTTCTATGTTTGGCCGGGTGTGGTTCCCAATCAGAGGCAGCTGTCGCTCGTTGTCTCTGATTGGGGATCATACTTAGGCAGCCATTTTTCTTGCCTGGGTTGTGGGATCATGTTTGTGTTTCGGTGTGTTTGGCTTGTTTGTGTATTAGCCTTCCAACGTCACGTTTCGTTGCCTTTTGTTGTTTTGTCAGTGTTTATTGTTTTAATAAACGTATGCATTCCACGCTGTGCCTTGGTCTAATCCGTCTCTCAACGATCGTGACGATATAATGTGATTTGATGTCATTTTATCTTTGGCCAATGACCTTGAGCCTTCTTGGATGGGCACTTCTAATGTAAGTCTATGGCAGCACCCAAGGTACATTAATTTTCGAGCTCTACCTGTAGATTTTGTGGTGACGTAGTGTCCCCATGAGTGACAGAACACTGAGCCAATCACGGCACAACTAGAGAACATTACCAACCCCTACACTCCATATTTTCCGCTGGCTGCCCCACCACCACAGAAAGCACTGAGCTAGGCTGAAACACCTGCGTTTTGGAGCTGCCTTACTCAAGAAAGTAAAAAAGAGACCATGTTTGTATGCAGCTTTATTAACTCAATGATATATATTTTTTCCATTGTTTGCAAACTGATATGTGACACGTATTAATGCCAAAATAACATGCAAAACAGGCACACACACAAAGCTGAACAGGTGGGGCTCAAAACAGGTGGGGTTGCCCTGAATGACGCGTCGCCACCGTGTGTATGATATCTTCGAATATGTAGTTAGATAGTATACTACATCATCTGTTAGGAAATTATTATTTATTTACAGGCTCTGTATGTTATTAGTATATAATTACATTTTACATTTTAGTCATTTAGCAGACGCTCTTATCCAGAGCGTCTTACATTATTGATTTTTTATTTTTTTTTATTTTTACAAATTGTTACAAAAAAATGTCATACCCCCTGTGGGAATCGAACCCACAACCCTGGCGTTGCAAACGCCATGCTATATCAACTGAGCTACATCCCTGCCGGCCATTCCCTCCCCTACAAGTCTCCTGAGTGGCGCAGTGGTCTAAGGCACTGCATCACAGTGCTAACTGTGCCACTAGATCCAGGTTCGAATCCAGGCTCTGTCGCAGCCGGCCGTGACCGGGAGACTCATGGGCGGCGCACAATTGGCCCAGCGTCGTCCAGGGTAGGGGAGGGAATGGCCGGCAGGGATGTAGCTCAGTTGATAGAGCATGGCGTTTGCAACGCCAGGGTTGTGGGTTCGATTCCCACGGGGGGCCAGTATAAAAAAATAAAATAAAAAATAAAAAAAAATGTATTCACTAACTGTAAGTCGCTCTGGATAAGAGCGTCTGCTAAATGACTTAAATGTAAATGTACCCTGGACGACGCTGGGCCAATTGCGCACCGCCCCATGGGTCTCCCGGTCGCGGCCGGCTACGACAGAGCCTGGATTCGAACCAGGATCTCTAATAGCACAGAGACACACATGACGCAAAGCAGTAGTTAGTTCACATTGGTCCAGTACAGTTTATTTTGGGTACATTTTATCACCACATTTTCTAATCAAAATGTATTTGTCACATGCTTCGTAAACTACAGGTGTAGAATTACAGTGAAATGCTTACTTACGGGTCCTTTTCAACAATGCAGAGTTAAAGATAAAAAATATAAAAATGTAAATAGTGACACGAGGAATAAATGCACAGTGAATAACGAATAACAATGACGAGTAAAAATAACATTGCTATATACAGAGAGTACCATAACCGAGGGATATACAACATCCCCATAATATACAGCCGCACAGATAAGAACAACTGAAACAGTACACATAATATCTAATTATACTAATGCGCTCTTCCACTAAACCACTAATCAAATGGATTTTGCTGAAGTCTGCGTTTCAGATGACAGTTTCCATTAACATTCATAGGACTTGGTTTGGGCCAATCCTGTCTGATAGAGGATAAGAAAATGACTGTTTAATCCTATTTAGATAAGAGTGTGTGTTTGGACCAGTCAGAGAAAAGCTGACAGAGAGAGGCAGTCATAAGATTGGATCTCCCCTGTAACTGTAGCACGCACACGCACACGCACACGCACACGCACACTCACACACACACACACACACACACACACACACACACACACACACACACACACACACACACACACACACACACACACACACACACAGACAGACACACACAGACACACACTCACAAAGGCCTCATCAGATCAGCCAGTGAAATCCATTTGAATTACAGATGAACATGGATGTTACAGTCTTTCCATGCCAGTCATATAAATGGATGAAAATAATATTCAGGGCTCATGTCATGTCCCAGAGATTTCATCTCTATGAGATATGAAGAACTTGCCAAGGCGACAAAATCCCTCTATCCAGGAAAAGAGAAAACCTGTCAACTTCCCCTCACTGACTGATCTCCCTCTGATTGTTTTCTATTGACTTTCTGTATTTTCTTTGTGAGAGACTTCTCTGATACGGATAGAGGCACATATCAACCGCAACCACCCAGAGTAGTGTGTTTGAATATTTATTGAAAAAGAAATGAACAAACTTTAATGTATTGACGGGTCAGTTTGTTAGTCAAATGTTAGTACACTCTTAGAAAAAAGGGTTCCAAATGGGTTCTTCGGCTGTCCCCAGGTAGAACCCTTTTGAGAAAAGAGTTCTACCTGGAACCAAAAAGGGTTCTTCAAAGGGTTGTCCTATGGGGACAGCCGAAGAATCCTTTTAGGTTATAGATAGCACCGATTATTTGACACCATGTCTTAACTCATGTCTTAAAAAATGTTAACAAATCAGAAGAACGTGCTGGATTCATATTGAGCTCTGTTTGTCTTAGAACAAATCCACTTGATTCAATATTGACTTTACTGTAATACTTGCCATATGATAAACAACCTGGGCTAGGGTTTAGTTTAGGATTATGGCTAGGGTTAGGGTTGGAGCTAGGGTCAGGGTTAGGGTTAGGATTAGGATTAGGATTAGGGTTGAAGCTAAATTGAACCGGGATCTGGACAATAAGCTATTGTTGAGACTCAATCAATCAATCAATTTTATTTTATATAGCCCTTCTTACATCAGCTAATATCTCGAAGTGCTGTACAGAAACCCAGCCTAAAACCCCAAACAGCTAGTAATGCAGGTGTAGAAGCACGGTGGCTAGGAAAAACTCCCTAGAAAGGCAAAACCTAGGAAGAAACCTAGAGAGGAACCAGGCTATGAGGGGTGGCCAGTCCTCTTCTGGCTGTGCCGGGTGGAGATTATAACAGAACCATGCCAAGATGTTCAAAAATGTTCATAAGTGACAAGCATGGTCAAATAATAATCAGGAATAAATCTCAGTTGGCTTTTCATAGCCGATCATTTAGAGTTGAAAACAGCAGGTCTGGGACAGGTAGGGGTTTCGTAGCCGCAGGCAGAACAGTTGAAACTGGAATAGCAGCAAGGCCAGGCGGACTGGGGACAGCAAGGTGTCATCATGCCCGGTAGTCCTGACGTATGGTCCTAGGGCTCAGGTTCTCAGAGAGAAAGAGAGAACGAGAGAATTAGAGAGAGCATACTTAAATTCACACAGGACACTGGATAAGACAGGAGAAGTACTCCAGGTATAACCAACTAACCCCAGCCCCCCGACACATAAACTACTGCAGCATAAATACTGGAGGCTGAGACAGGAGCGGTCCGGAGACACTGTGGCCCCATCCGAAGAAACCCCGGACAGGGCCAAACAGGAAGGATATAACCCCACCCACTCCGCCAAAGCACAGCCCCCGCACCACTAGAGGGATATCCCCAACCACCAACTTACAATCCTGAGACAAGGCCAGTATAGCCCACAGAGGTCTCCACCACAGCACAAACCAAGGGGGGGCGCCAACCCAGACAGGAAGATCACGTCAGTAACTCAACCCACTCAAGTGACGCACCCCCCAGGGGACGGCATGAAAGAGCACCAGCAAGCCAGTGACTCAGCCCCTGCAACAGGGTTAGAGGCAGAGAACCCCAGTGGAGAGGGGAACCGGCCCGGCAGAGACAGCAAGGGCTGTTCGTTGCTCCAGCCTTTCCGTTCACCTTCACACTCCTGGGCCAGACTACACTCAATCATATGACCTACTGAAGAGATAAGTCTTCAGTAAAGACTTAAAGGTTGAGACCGAGTCTGCGTCTCTCACATGGGTAGGCAGACTGTTCCATAAAAATGGAGATCTATAGGAGAAAGCCCTGCCTCCCGCTGTTTGCTTAGAAATTCTAGGGACAATTAGGAGGCCTGCGTCTTGTGACCGTAGCGTACGTATTGGTATGTACGGCAGGACCAACTCGGAAAGATAGGTAGGAGCAAGCCCATGTAACGCTTTATAGGTTAACAGTAAAACCTTGAAATCAGCCCTTGCCTTAACAGGAAGCCAGTGTAGGGAAGCTAGCACTGGAGTAATATGATCAAATTTCTTGGTTCTAGTCAGGATTCTAGCAGCCGTATTTAGCACTAACTGAAGTTTATTTAGTGCTTTATCCGGGTAGCCGGAAAATAGAGCATTGCAGTAGTCTAATCTAGAAGTAACAAATGCATGGATTAATTTTTCTGCATCATTTTTGGACAGAAAATTTCTGATTTTTGCAATGTTACGTAGATGGAAAAAAGCTGTCCTTGAAACAGTCTTGATATGTTCGTCAAAAGAGAGATCAGGGTCAAGAGTAACGCCTAGGTCCTTCACAGTTTTATTTGAGACGACTTTACAACCATCAAGATGAATTGTCAGATTTAACAGAAGATCTCTTTGTTTCTTGGGACCTAGAACAAGCATCTCTGTTTTGTCCGAGTTTAAAAGTAAAAAGTTTTCAGCCATCCACTTCCTTATGTCTGAAACACAGGCTTCTAGCGAGGGCAATTTTGGGGCTTCACCATGCTTCATTGAAATGTACAGCTGTGTGTCATCCGCATAGCAGTGAAAGTTAACATTATGTTTTCGAATAACATCCCCAAGAGGTAAAATATATAGTGAAAACAATAGTGGTCCTAAAACGGAACCTTGAGGAACACCGAAATGTACAGTTGATTTGTCGGAGGACAGACCATTCACAGAGACAAACTGATATCTTTCCGACAGGTAGGATCTAAACCAGGCCAGAACTTGTCCGTGTAGACCAATTTGGGTTTCCAGTCTCTCCAAAAGAATGTGGTGATCGATGGTGTCAAAGGCAGCACTAAGGTCTAGTAGCACGAGGACAGATGCAGAGCCTCGGTCTGACGCCATTAAAAGGTCATTTACCACCTTCACAAGTGCAGTCTCAGTGCTATGATGGGGTCTAAAACCAGACTGAAGCATTTCGTATACATTGTTTGTCTTCAGAAAGGCAGTGAGTTGCTGCGCAACAGCTTTTTCTAAAATTTTTGAGAGGAATGGAAGATTCGATATAGGCCGATAGTTTTTTATATTTTCCGGGTCAAGGTTTGGCTTTTTCAAGAGAGGCTTTATCACTGCCACTTTTAGTGAGTTTGGTACACATCCGGTGGATAGAGAGCTGTTTATTATGTTCAACATAGGAGGGCCAAGCACAGGAAGCAGCTCCTTCAGCAGTTTAGTAGGAATAGGATCCAGTATGCAGCTTGAAGGTTTAGAGGCCATGATTATTTTCATCTATGGTTGAGACTAGGGTTAGGGTTGAACAAGGATGTAGACATGAAGCTAGGGTTGAGGCTATGGTAGAGGCTATGGTTAGGGTTGAACCGGGATGTAGACATGAAGCTAGGCTTGAGGCTATGGTTGAGGCTAGGGTTAGGGTTGAACAAGGATGTGGACATGAAGCTAGGGTTGAGGCTATGGTTGAGGCTAGGGTTAGGGTTGAACCGGGATGTAGACATGAAGCTAGGCTTGAGGCTATGGTTGAAGCTAGGGTTAGGGTTGAACAAGGATGTGGACATGAAGCTAGAGTTGAGGCTATGGTTGAGGCTAGAGTTAGGGTTGAACCAGGATGTGGACATGAAGCTAGGGTTGAGGCTATGGTTGAGGCTAGGGTTACGGTTGAACCAGGATGTGGACATGAAGCTAGGGTTAGGGTTAGGAAGATAGAGCAGAACTCACCAAGGTCTCAGGTTCTCCTTATCAGATACAGGTAGGTACAGGCAAGCAGACACTTGTAAGCATACACACAAGTGCACAAACACATGTCTGTACAGACACCTGCAAGCACAAGAATACGCACTCACATACAGAGGCATCATGTCCATTTAAATGAAGGGGGCACGGGCCTCCTCCACATACCCATGTGTACTTATGGACACACACACAAACCATCCTGGCCCATTGTTTGGACTTTAGCCCATCTATCAGACTATTCCCTAGTGTGATTCCTACTATATTCCCCATCCAGGAAAACTGCCCTCATTCAGTATCTGCACGGTGAAAAATTACTATTATTACAAGTCATTATGATTATTATTACAATAAGCATTTCACAGTCTACAAGCTATCACAGTCTCACGTCAGAATTTAGACGTTCATCCATGTTTCTCAAACGTCAAATTTTGAAATTTAGGCATTAACTCTGAATGGTTAAGGTAAGGGTTAAGGTTTGGGATAGGCTTAAAACAAAAATATAAAAAATATATTTATATCGCTGGATTCGAACATGTAACCTTTGGAATCAGAGACAGATGCTTACGCCCATCTGCCATCCCCGTCAACAAAACCCACAGTGCTCACCGTTGCCCCTAGTGGCCGGTTCCAACATCATCTCCCGACATCCTCAGACATGGATGGACGTCGAATACTGAGATGTATCACGGGTGAACTGCCTGTTCACTGTAGTTCCACTATTAAACCCTGCCAGCAATTAAACATGAGGCAATACTAGGTCAATTATTCTGTTTTTGTTTCCACACACACACGCACACACATGCACACACAGGCATGCACACACACACACACGCTTCATACACACACGCTACATACACACACTACACTATGAAAAGTTGCTGTTAGACTCTCCTAGGCAGTAATGTGTTGTACAGAAAGTTGGAGGATTTATATCAGCTGGCCAATAGCTTCTACCCCCAGACCACATGCGTCAAACTCATTCCATGGAGGGCTGAGTGTCTGCGGGTTTTCGCTCCTCCTTTGTACTTGATTGATGAATTAAGGTCACTAATTAGTAAAGAACTCCCCTCACCTGGTTGTCTAATTGAAAGGAAAAAAAACAAAACCCGCAGACACTCGGCCCTCCATGGAATGAGTTTGACACCACTGCCCCAGACCATCAGGCTGCTGAATAGCCACCACTAGTCAGCTACCTGCTCCCCTGTCCCCCTCCTGCACCCCAATTCACTTCCCTTTGACCTGCACTTTTGGAGCTTAAGATTTTCGCTGTACCCTGCATTTACATCTGCAATCCTGTTCATGTGAATAATAAACTTCTCCCTCTCTCTCTCTAAATAACTCTAATCCTCCCTCATGTATTTATATAAACCAATCCTACTGGATGTATATGACAATCTGTTTCTCCTCCTAAGACGTTTTATCAGACTTCCTCTGAGGTAAAAACTGAGAGTATGTGTATGAATCCTTTCTCCCTATCGGTCACCCTTTATCCTTTCTCCCTTTAACTATCCTGTCTGGTATGTACTGTCATTATCCACTTGTGATTGGTCAAGAGTAAATAGTATAAAGGAAAACCCTGGGCTGGCATGACTTATAGAAACCTATTACAGCATGAAATACCACCTCAAATACCACCCAGTCTGAGTCTGTGTGCACGTGTGTGACCATGTAGTAGTCCATGGCAAAGACAGGAATGTACCATCATGGCCAAATGGCCTTGTGTGCCGTGTGGAGCAGCCACACACTGTCCAAGCTCAAACCCTGTGGCAGTGATGGATTCCTCCCTGTACAGTATTCAGTGAGACACAGGGATACACATCAGTCACAGCAATGCGCACGCACGCACACAGACACACACACACACACGGCATGCAAAGGTGTGTGTGTGCCTGTGTGCATGGCCGTAACTACATTTGAGGACACCGAGATCCGTACCTAGTTATATATATATTGTATCTTTTTTACACCCTTTTTCTCCCAATTTCAATTACGATCTTGTCTCATTGCTGCAACTACCCAACGGGCTCGGGAGAGGCGAAGGTGGAGTCATGCGTCCTCCGAAACATGACCCGCCTAACACTGTTCCTTAACACCCGCCAGCTTAACCCGGAAGCCAGCCGCACCAATGTGTCGGAGGAAACACTGTTCAACTAGCGACTGGGGTCAGCCTGCAGGCACCCGGCCCGCCACAAGGAGTCGCTAGGGCGCGATGAGCCAAGTAAAGCCCCCCCGGCCAAACAGTCCCCTAACCAATTGTGTGGCGTCCTATGGGACTCCTGGCCACGGCCAGTTGTGGAACAGCCCGGGAATTAACCCGGGTCTGTAGTGACGCTGCCAGCACTGCGATGCAGTGCCTTAGACCGCTGTGCCACTCGGGAGAAGGTCATATTTTTGAAATAAAATTTATATTTTGTACACCATAAAGAAAATAAATTACAGTTCAACATCGAAATATTGATCAAAGCTCAGAATGCGTATATTCTTGACCTGACTGAGTTCTAATCGCGCCTGCCTCTTTGCCAACGAGTGGAATCATGAACAGCAGTTTGTTTGTTATGTTCGCCTGCGTCCCCCGGATTTGTCTCCCTGATTTGCCTTTTAGCAGCACATTCACCACTCTCTCAAACGGCTAATTCTGCCATCTCGCAGCAGCACAGGCCGAGGACCTGAGACGTGAAGCAAACTACCCCAGTTCGGAGTCGGCTCACTAGAGAAGTAGGCAAAACTAGAGACGCTGCTGACAGTGTGTTTGCGAGATGCCGAACAAAAGGCAATTTTAAAACCATCCCGCAACTCCTGCTGTGTCTACAGACATCCCCCAAACAAACAAAAACTGACTCTCAGAGAATGAGTGCACAACTGGTAGTCGCTTATAGATATGTCAGTCAGTCAAGTGGCTAGCTGCCACCAGATACTTCTATTGCAGTAATGTTGAAGGGCTCTGGCTAGTATTACTTTGCCAGCTAGAAGGATGAAGTAAAAAGCTAACGTTAAACGGAGCCTACCTCAGCAGGAGCAAGAAATAGGCTACTAAATTCTCATAATAACTTTGCTTTACAGAGAGTAGGCTACTGAGACAGACAGTGATGTGGTGCTCAGTGGTGAGGCTGATGCAGGCTGCAATGCATGCAGGAGGAAGCAGAGGAGACAGAGAGAGAGGGAGAGAGAGAGAAAGTAAGCAGAGAGAGGTTAGTACAGTGGTTCCCAAATGTGGGGTTCGGGGCCCCATGTGGGGTCCCCTGAGAAAATCTGCACTAATCTTATCAAACAAGAAAGGAACTTAAAAAAATAAGATATGTTTCAATATAAATATCTCGACATGGCCTATCTTCCCTATAGGCCTACATTAACATGCAATCAAAAGGCAAACAACACACTGTCATACGTTTTCGTTTATATCGGTAGTTGTTCGTCTTATCCATGAACCACCTTTTTTACCACTACATCACTAATATTTATACAAGGAAGGAACCCCCCCCCCCCTTTCTGGACCTGCCTCAAACTTAAACCCTGGTTACAGCCCTGCCTGTGTGTGTGTTGTGTGTGTGTATGCTTGTGTGCTTGTGTGTGTGTGCTTGGGTATAGATAGAGGCCTTAGTGACTCTATGAGACCACTTGATTTCACTGCCTTGGATCCTACTGCTTCCCTGTGGGAATATCCATTCCCCTCTCTCTCTCTCTCTCTCTCTCTCTCTCTCTCTCTCTCTCTCATCCTGATTGTCATCTCCCATGCCAGGCCTGTCTGCACATCAATCCCAGTCTACCTCTCCTTCTCTCCATCCCTCCATCACTCCACTCCTTGCCGGTTCTATTTGCTACTGAAACCAGGTACAGATGTAGTATTTTCATTTGATCACTCTTTTGTTGCTGAGAATGTTCCTGCATAGCAAGAAATGCAAACTTGTAGTGTATTCAAGGTTTAAAAAGTTGTAATGTCCGCTTTCAAATGTCAGACTTGATTTGCCCTAACTAAAAATGTCCATTGATTATAATCAACATAATAAATCAAATTTCCTGTTACTGCAGGATTATTTTCCTGCTGTAGCAAACTGGCTCAGATCCTACATCTGTAGGTATGAGAGCATTTCATTTCCCCTGTTGTTAGTATCTAAATGGATGCTATGGTTTACAGGTTTCTGCAGCAGCGCTTTGTCATCATGATGAAGCACTCAGACAAAGCGTAAACGCTGCAGCTAACTACCCTGGCCTGTGACTGATGATAGCCTAACCACACACTAGCCTCCCATGACTGTGGAGCTAAACAGCAACACTACTTAGTCACCTCAGCACAGCACAAGGGCCAGATGAGATAGGAGATGCTGGGTGAGGAACTAAACTGAGGAGCTAGGATTGTGTTAGATCAAAGATGGACAGTAATTAGATAGGGTTATAGGAGAGGCTGGTGGAAAGGATTGTTACTGTGAGGTGAAATGGCCATAACCTGGGGAAGACAGATAGATCTATTATGATGCAAGCAGGTGATAAAGCGAGGCCGGCTGGGTTATTTTTCACCAGCTGCTACGGTGTGGGAGGGAGAGAGAGGGGCAGATTACAGCAGGAAATAAATGGGCCTTATTAATGCTTTATCTGTTATCTCATTCAATAACGGCACCTTTATAATAATACGGTATGTGTGTGAGAGAGAGAGAGAGAGAGAGAGAGAGTGAGTGTAACACAGGCTGGATATCAGGGCAGAACAATAATAAGGATCTCTCTCTCTCTCTCTCTCTCTCTCTCTCTCTCTCTCTCTCTCTCTCTCTCTCTCTCTCTCTCTCTCTCTCTCTCTCTCTCTCTCTCTCTCTCTCACACACACACAGAGAGAGAGAGAGAGAGACACACATACATGCATGTACACACAGTATGCACATACAGCCTGGTCCTGGTTAGACAGATGAATTAGCCTGCATTGCTCAGTGGTTTCTCTGTTGAACTAAAGCCTGTGATGTGATGTTATTAACTGAAAGCTGGTTAATATGTCTTATGAGGAGCAGATTGCAGACCAGCGCTACAGAACCGTTGATCTAAACGCGCCTTTCAGATGTTTCCCAAACCCAACGCCAATTCAGCCTCTCTCTCTCTCTCTCTCTCCCTCCCTCCCTACCTCCCTCCATCCCTCCCTCATATTGGGGTTATTTGTTTATGATAAGGTTCTGTGACATGCTGAGTGACGTAGAACCGTTCCATCTATCAGAGTCACCGGTCTGCCTGTTGAGAGTCCCGATGAGTGAGTGTTCCGTTAGAACTTTGAACTACACGGAACCCAAGGTGCATTCTATGGCTCTAGACTTCCCACATGTTTTGACCATAAAAAAATACAAACACGACTAATGTGAACCACAGATATGAAGGTTTTTGGTGTGTGTTTGAATAAAGAGGATTTTGATCCCAATCAAAGTTACCCCCAATTGACCCTGCAATGGCTCTAATACAATGCTTCTCCCTCAGTGGTCTAGTTCTATAATATAACTCAACGTATCCCAGCTCTGACTCTAAGCATTTCCTGATGGGGGCTGAGGAAACAAACATCTCATTAGAAGCCGACATTCCTAACGAACAAATAAATCACTGTTAGGCCTCTCTTTGAACATGGGGTTCCCACTGCACCGCACCAATAGGGACACACACGCGCACACACACACACACACACACACACACACACACACACACACACACACACACACAGAGCCTGTTCCTTGGCACACAGCCTCTCCTGGGTTCCGTGCATCACAGTCCAGTGCTATCCCTGTAGACCTTAGCTCTGTGTTGTTTATTCACTTCTCTGTATCTGTGATCAGCAGGCTTACAGCCATACAACCATAAGTCTCAGCAATATGACTAATCATGTTTACACAAGACCCTTTCCTCTTTCCTTCTGCTGTACCTCTTACTCTGTTCATAGTGAAGGCCTACTCTAAGTAACCCCTAGTTTAATTCTTACATTTCAGAATGTGTGAAATGTTTAATAATAAATAATTATAATAATTATACATTTTATTTGCAACTTTCAAGACACTAGAAGATACTTTTAATATATTTACTGAGTAAGAAATATAATAAAAATAGCAAATATAAACATGACATTACTAAGAGCAGTCTATTAAAAAAAGGTGCATGGCACCCAAAAAAAATTGTCCAGGGCCCAGATTCACAAAACAAAAGAAGTTCATAAGATAGTTTGTCAGTGCAATTCCTCAACAATATCTTAAGATTGAATGATTTTCTTACGAACTTCTCAAATGTCTTCTTACGAATCTTCTTAAGATGTTTGTTGCTAGGCAACTGATTTAGCTAGCTATCTAACTAGCAATTGCAATCATGTTAACATATTTCCAATGAGAAATTGCACAAGAACATTTCCAATAACCTTTTTGAGGAATAGTAACTTTGCTTAACTTTCTTCTTAAGTCTGTGGTTAAGGAAAAAATGGCAGTTAAGAGGAAATGTCTTCTTAAGAAGGTTTTGTGAATCTGGGCCCAGAAGTCTACGAAGACAGGTCTTTACCGGTCTTTTTATATCTTACACTATCCTCATAAGGATATAAACAGGACAAAAATGTATTTAAATATAAAATACTCAGAGTTTCCTGAATGTATTGTTCACATCAAAACACAGGTGCAGTGATCTTGATTGATGATTCTGTAAGTGTTTTTCTAAGGAGAGAGCTTTGTTTTGATGGCTGTCTATAAATATACAGTTAACATGAATCCAGAGACCCACTCACCCAGTGTCTCTCTCCCTCTCGCTCTCCCTCCCCCAATTTCTCTTTCCCTCTCTCTCTCTTTCGCTCTCTCACTCTCTACCTCTCTTTCTCCTCCCCCCTTCTCTTTCTCTCTCTCCTCTCTTTCTCTCTCCACCCATTCCTCCCTCGCTCCAGGGTCGCTGTGTTTTTTTCCATAATGATCTGCCCATTCTGGAGTCAGTCTGTCAGTTCAGAGTAAACAGAGGTCTGGAGGTAACATGTATTCTCCATCAGTATGCGCTAGATCCAGAGAGAGGGAGGGAAGGAGAGAGGGAGAGAAAGAGAGAGAACTGAAAGGGAACCAGCTGTTTGCAGACCTGTGTCAGGATTACATTTCTATCTCCTGAATATACGGGAAGTTCAATAATCACACAACACCAACGTCCAAATATGATTAGTATGGAATTATCTGGAATGATAATGATTTTTTACATGCAATTACGGTAGGGGAATTTTGGTCTGTAATTTCGGGTATTAAAATGAATGCAGGACATGGATGATTAACAATTATTCTCCTATCAATAGCTGTTCAAAAAGTTGTTGCAAAAGCTAATCTGAATGTACTGTAGGCTAACACACATCCTTGCACTGACATCCTAACTCTCACACACACACACACACACACACACACACACACACACACACACACACACACACACACACACACAGACTTGATGAGGGTGGTCCATTGTGTGTGAGCTCCTTAGCCTCCGTCTCCCCCTGGGTTTACAGTTATGGTTATCATGGGATAGAAGTTAACGTATACCACAGAACTCCCCACAGAGAAACTAGAGAGCCATGTCAGAGACACACAGAGCCTTAGAAGCACAGGGATTAGTGTAAACTGATGATACTATAGCAGAGGGAGAGGGAGAGGGGTAAATACACATAGCCTTAGTCCAAGCACAGACAGGCAACAGGTGAGCAACTCTAGCTTTCTCTCAGCACACTAACACAGACACATGAGATAAATACGATACAGGGGCACAGCTCAAGTTTTGCTCCAGACTGAAATTCAATTCCTCACACTAGAATGGCTCAGTCCAACTCTGTAAATAAGAACTTCTATCTTAGAACTCTTAAGGGCACCACACTATGATTAGCTACTTGCTATTAGCCACCGTTAGCGGATTTTTACCATTGTCCGTGGCCTGCACAACCTACCAGCCAGCTCTAGCCTGGACTATTATCAGCCAGTCTGCACTGTCTGCACAGCGCGTTATCGACCCAGAACATATCGGATTTTCTGCCGGAATCACTAAATCACTAGACCTTTAACACCTGATCATCGCAACTAGCTAGCTGCAACCAAATTGATGTTGTTGTTGGCTAATCAGCCTTGAGCTAGCCTCGAGTTAGGCACATCTCCTGGCTATCTACCTCTCTGTCAACCGGACGGGACCTCCTAGAGTAGACACAGAGCCCCGCCGATCCATCACAACTGGTCTGCCGACGTAATCGTCTGTGGTTTCAACAGGCTTCCCGTTGCGACGACCACGAAGATCCATCTGCTAGCACCGGCCCGCTAGCACACGCAAACAACAGCTGTGCTTCCTGCTCGCTGTGCTGAAGCACCAATTCAAACTGCTCTCGGACTCACATATTGCTGTTCACTGGACCTTATGATCACTCAGCTGCACAGCTGATGCCTGCTGGACTGTTCCTTTACACGGTACCCTGTCCTGTTTATCTGTTTAGCCTCAGCCCAAACTTTCATCGCCATTACCAGTTGTTGTCTTAGCTCTCTCTAATAACGCCTGTGATTACTTTATGCCTCTCTCCCATGTCAATATGCCTTGCCTATTGCTGTTCCAGTTAGTTCTTATTATACAATTTCAATATAGAACCCCAAGTCATTCTCAAACATTCTCAAGCTCGTTTGTTCCACCCCCCATACATGCCGAGACCGGCTCAATCGGTGCCTCCAGTGATGCTATCTCTTTCATTGTTACCCAACACTTAGGTTTACCTCCACTGTACTCATATCCTTCCATATCCTTGTCTGTACATAATGCCCTGAATCTATTCTACAACGCCCGGAAATCTGCCCCCTTTATTCTCTGTACCCAACGCACTAGAAGACCAGTTCTTAAAGCCTTTAGCCGTATCCTTATTCTAGTCCTCCTCTGTTCCTCTGGTGATGTAGAGGCTAACCCAGGACCTGCAGCCCCCAGTATCACTCCTACTCCCCAGGAGTTATCATTTGTTGACTTCTGTAACCGTAAAAGCCTTGGTTTTCTGCACGTTAACATCAGAAGCCTCCTTCCTAAGTTTGAGTTTTTCACTGCGTTAGCACACTCCGCCAACCCTGATGTTCTAGCAGTGTCTGATTCCTGGCTTAGGAAGGCCACCAAAAATTCAGAAATGTCCATCCCCAACTACAACATTTTCCGTCTAGATAGAACTGCCAAAGGGGGTGGAGATGCAATCTACTGTAGAGATAGCCTGCAGAGCGCTATCATACTATCCAGGTCTGTGCCCAAACAGTTTGAGCTCCTACTTCTAAAAATCCACCTTTCCAGAAATAAGTCTCTCACTGTTGCCGCTTGCTACAGACCCCCCTCAGCCCCCAGCTGTGCCCTGGACACCATATGTGAATTGATTGCCCCCCATCTATCCTTAGAGTTTGTACTGCTTGGTGACCTAAACTGGGATATGCTTAACACCCCGGCCATCCTACAATCCAAACTAGATGCCCTCAATCTCACACAAGTTATCAAGGAATCTACCAGGTACAACCCTAAATCCGTAAACATGGGCACCCTCGTAGATATCATCCTGACTAACTTACCCTCTAAATACACCTCCGCTGTCTTCAACCAGAATTTCAGTGATCACTGCCTTATTGCCTGCGTCCGTAACGGGTCCACGGTCAAACGACTACCCCTCATCACTGTCAAACGCTCCCTAAAACACTTTAGCGAGCAGACCTTCCTAATTGACCTGGCCCAGGTATCCTGGATGGATATCGATCTCATTCCGTCAGTAGAGGATGCCTGGTTGTTCTTTAAAAGTGCTTTCCTCTCAATCTTAAATAAGCATGCCCCATTCAAAAAAATCAGAACTAAGAACAGATATAGCCCCTGGTTCTCCTCAGACTTGACTGCCCTTGACCAGCACAAAAACATCCTGTGGCATACTGCATTAGCATCGAATAGCCCCCGCGATATGCAACTTTTCAGGGAAGTTAGGAACCAATATACACAAGCAGTTAGGAAAGCAAAGCCTAGCTTTTTCAAACAGAAATGTGCATCCTGTAGCACTAACTCCAAAAAGTTTTGGGACACTGTAAAGTCCATGGAGAATAAGAGCTCCTCCTCCCAGCTGCCCACTGCACTGAGGCTAGGAAACACTATCATCACCGATAAATCTACAATAATCGAGAATTTCAACAAGCATTTTGCTACGGCTGTCCATGCTGTCCACCTGGCTACCACTACTCAGGCCACCAGCTCTGCACCCTCCGCTACAGCTTGCCCATGCCCCCCCCGCTTCTCCTTCACACAAATTCAGACAGCTGATGTTCTGAAAGAGCTGCAAAATCTGGACCCCTACAAATCATCTGGGCTAGACAAGTTGGACCCTTTCTTTCTAAAAATAGCCGCAGAAATTGTCGCAACCCCTATTACTAGACTGTTCAACCTCTCTTTTGTAACGCCTGAGATCCCCAGAAATTGGAAAGCTGCCGCGGTCATCCCCCTCTTCAAAGGGGGTGACACTCTAGATCCAAACTGTTACAGACCTATATCCATCCTGCCCTGCCTTTCGAAAGTTTTTGAAAGCTAAGTTAACAAACAGATCACCGACCATTTCGAATCCCACCGTACCTTCTCCACTATGCAATCCGGTTTCCGAGCTGGTCATGGGTGCACCTCAGCCACGCTCAAGGTCCTAAACGATATTATAACCACGATCGATAATAGACAGTACTGTGCAGCCATCTTCATCGACCTGGCCAAGGCTTTCGACTCTGTCAACCACCGCATTCTTATTGGCCGACTAAATAGCCTTGGTTTCTCAAATGACTGCCTCGCCTGGTTCACCAACTACTTCTCAGATAGAGTTCAATGTGGCCCTTCATTGGACACTGTGTTAACAAACCTCCAAACGAGCTTCAATGCCATACAACACTCCTTCCGTAGCCTCCAACTGCTCTTAAACACTAGTACAACTAAATGCATGCTCTTCAATCGAACGCTGCTGGCACCCGCCCACCCGACTAGAATCACTACACTCGACGGGTCTGACCTAGAGTATGTGGACAACTACAAATACCTAGGTGTCTGGTTAGACTGTAAACTCTCCTTCCAGACTTACATTAAGCATCTCCAATCCAAAGTGAAATCTAGAATCGGCTTCCTATTTCGCAACAAAGCCTCCTTCACTCATGCTGCCAAACATGCCCTCATAAAACTGACTATCCTACCGATCCTTGACTTCGGCGATGTCATTTACAAAATAGCCTCCAACACTCTACTCAGCAAATTGGATGTAGACTATCACAGTGCCATCCGTTTTGTCACCAAAGCCCCATATACTACCCACCACTGTGACATATACGCTCTTGTTGGCTGGTCCTCACTACATATTCGTCGCCAAACCCACTGGCTCCAGGCCATCTATAAATCATTGCTAGGCAAATCGCCGCCTTATCTTAGCTCATTGGTCACCATAGCAACACCCACCCGCAGTATTTGCTCCAGCAGGTATATCTCACTGGTCATCCCCAAAGCCAACACCTCCTTTGGCCGCCATTCCTTCCAGTTCTCTGCTGCCAATGACTGGAACGAACTGCAAAAATCTCTGAAGCTGGAGACTCTTATCTCCCTCACTAACTTTAAGCATCAGTTGTCAGAGCACCTTACCGATCACTGCACCTATACACAGCCCTTCTGAAATTAGCCCACTCAACTACCTCATCCCCATATTGTTATTTATTTTGCTCATTTGCACCCCAGTATCTCTATTTGCACATCATCTCTTGCACATCTATCATTCCGGTGTTAATACTAATTGTAATTATTTTGCACTATGGCCTATTTATTGCCTTACCTCCATAACTTGCTACATTTGCACACACTGTATATATATTTTCTGTGGTATTTTTGACTTTATGTTTTGTTTTACCCCTTATGTAACTCTGTGTTGTTGTTTTTATTGCACTGCTTTGCTTTATCTTGGCCAGGTCGCAGTTGTAAATGAGAACTTGTTCTCAACTGGTTTACCTGGTTAAATAAAAATAAATCAATAAAGGTACACTCTAAACACAGTCCACAAACACATGGTACTGTTACAGAGGTGGTGCCTGCTCTGCAGACCATTTACAGTCTGTACATCTTACAGAGTAGAAGCCTGAGAAACAGAGTTTGAGTCCCAGAAACAGGGAGTAGTTGGGTTTGACTGAGCTCAGTGTTAGTTGTTAGGCTGCGGCTCACACTGAACGAATAACGTTTTACAAATTGAATCAGCTGCCAGCAGGATTAGGTGACTGACTCAGTGTGCTGTGTATTGTCTTGGTGTAAATACAAGCACGCATGCACGCACGCACACACACACACGCACGCATGCTGTCACGTTCGTTCCTGAACGGGTCAGACCAAGGCGCAGTGTGATATGCATACATGTTTATTTGACTTATAAACACAACGACAAAACAAGAAACGAAACGTGAAGTCCAAGGTACACAAACAACATACCTAACACGGAACAAGATCCCACAACCCACTAGTGCCAATAGGCTGCCTAAGTATGGTCCCCAATCAGAGACAACGAGCGACAGCTGCCTCTGATTGGGAACCACACCGGCCAACATAGAAATACAAATACTAGAATATACAACATAGACAATCACCACATAGAAAATACACACCCTGATTCAACAAATAAGAGTCCCCAGAGTCAGGGCGTGACACATGCACACACACACACACACACACACACACACACACACACACAGTATCAATGTTCTGTGGGTAGTCTCAGTGTAAACAGATAATGTCGGCTGATGAATAGCATGTAATCAGACTCAGTTAGGGATTCAGTCTGTCAGGTGAGATTGCTAAACCGTGGTGCTTCGACAGTTAAAAAGCTCTGAAATATGCCCACTGTAAATACAAGCTGGGCTCGAGTTTCCACCCAGGAATTATATTGTGATAATCAGATTTGAGCCGTAGTGTGTGGGATGTCTTTCAGAGTGTGTAGAGCCACATGGGGTAGTAGTGTGGCTAAAGGTTGATGAGATACTGTACGTCTTTGTCTCTACAGGCCACACAGGATCTCTGTTTACTGTAGCATTTACAGCTCTAACATTGGAATTAAAAGGTTATCTAGCCATTCACCTGATAGAAGAATAGAGCTGAAATAGATGAATTACTTCGCCTAAACATGGCATTGGCTTTTTAACTATAAATATATTGCACTGTAGCGCACACACATACGCCAGTTGAACAATAGCAGACCATATGGAATTCTACTGTTGAGACTGCAACGGGGTCTCCATTCTGGTGCAGCCGGTTATGACAGGCTATTAAATGAGGGGTCTCTCTCTGCTTCCAAAATCAGTAGAATAAAATAAAGATCACAGACCTTCCTACTGAAAACTAAAGCCAACTTGGAGATTGAAATGAATCTGTTAAATGACATTCTCATTTAAATCCTCTGACCTTAGTTTTCCAGGCTCCGATCAGAAGTGGACATACTTGATGTGATTGGACCTTGCTGGCCATTCAGAGTTTCCATAGAGGGGCTGAAGAGCTAGCAGACCATCACATGATTATCTATGTGTGATGGCCATACATACCTCTTGTAGAGGGGAAAGTAGGCAGAGTGCCATCGGTGTGTTTGAACTGGCCTGACAACATAGACTCACTGTCAGCCAAGAGACAGGGAGAGGAGGGGATGGGGGAAACTACCCCCTGATACTGAGAAGGCCTTTTCTCTTTCTCCCTTTCTCTTTCTCCTTTTCTCTTTCTCCCTTTCTCTTTCTCCCTTTCTTTTTCTCCCTTTCTCTCTCTCTGTCTCCATTTCTTCGTCTCTTTCTCTCCATTTTTTGCTCACTCTCTCTCTCTCACACACAAACACAGACTCAAGCACACACGCACATACAAACAGGCAATATGTTAATGGGATTAGGTTGTCCCCCAAAAATACCAAACGTAATGCTGTACTACTCTCTCCTCTAGAGACTCAGTATCATGACATGTTAACTTGATGATGGATCCATTAACTCATGGTGTGGTCTTTCACCATCAATACACACTGATTCCACTGGAGCCCTGTCACTGTGTGTCGCTACAGATGACACACACACATACTCACATTCGCGCACGCAAACACGCGTGCACACACACACACACACACACACAGATGTCATGACTGCAACCGATTCCCTAAACCAGGGATCATCAACTAGATTCAGCTGTGGGCCGATTCTTTCTTGAGCGGATAGTCGGGGGCCGGAACATAATTACAAATAATTTGTAGACTGCAAATTAACCGCAAGAAGCCCAAACAGATATAATATTGGAATAAAACATAATAATTTCAAACCTTGCTTACATTTGTTTATGATCACGTGTCGCTCTATTATTCGTGGAAATACTTGGGAACAGATTTCCAAAATAAAAATCACTTGAAACTGATTTCCTGGTGTTTTTACAGTTTTTTATATCCAACAATGAAAATTCAACAACAACAAAAAATGAACCCTGCCCTAAGCTGTTTAGCTGACGGTAATTGTTGAAGAAGTTTCAGAGTTGGAATATAGTAAATACCTAACAGAACCTGGTTGGGTTGTTAATGTCATATTCTGTTCTCATGACATTAATATAGGGAGTGCGTGTGTGTGTGTGTGTGTGTGTGTGTGTGTGTGTGTGTGTGTGTGTGTGTGTGTGTCTATGGTTATGACATTAATAGGAAATCAAGAGGCTTTATCATTTCCCATTTGGAAATGAGTTCGGTCCTGTCTGAGGGCCAATAAAAGAACCCCAGACACACACACACACACACACACACACACACACACACACACACACACACACACACACACAAACACACACAAGCACACACACAGTGAGTGGTGATCAGAAGAGCTATAACAGTATTTGACAATCAACAGTCAACCAAACGACGAGTCATTGTAAACGTCAGGCGGAATTAGCAAAGGAATAAATAGCTTTACCTTTGTGTGTGTGTCTGTGTGTCTGTGTCTGTGTGTGTGTGTGTGTGTGTGTGTGTGTGTGTGTGTGTGTGTGTGTGTAGCAGAGCAGGAAGAAAGGCTGACTACTTCCTCCCTCCGGAGCCCTTTTGTCTGACGAGGCTCCGGCTAAAGAAACAGGGTGTGGCAGCTCTTAATCCTGACGGTGTGTGTGTGTGTGAGAGTAACTGAATATCCCAGTCTACACCTGTTTTGTACTGTATGTGCATACATTATATAGACGGTATGGATATACAGTATAATGGATATATTTTGGATATAGACGGCATAGATCAAATACAAATTATCTTCTAGTGAATAAATTATCTGGCTGGGATATGACCTCATGACTCATGAGTCTCATGAGTCTTTACCCTGTCTTCTGCAAGTACTTTTTTTTTTACTCAGCTTTAATGTTGCAGATAGATTGTAGGTTCTATCAATTTAATTGTTTGCATCATTTCTAATCGCACTTATTTATATTTTTTTATTTTCTCTATACTCATTTTAAGCCATTTATGATTTCATCTTTATTTAATTGTCTCTTTCAATTTTGTGGCAAAGTCGCAAATGAATTGGTTATAATTTTGTATTGAGCATACACCTCCATACACTGTTGTTAATTGCTTGTGTAACATAATTTTACCGTTTTTGTTTGCAATGTCCTTCATAAATATTACATCCTTCTTGTACATTTTTTCCCCAATATTATATATATTTTCTCTATCAGTACATTGCAGTTTAGCCATATTATTTGCTGTAATATTAGATCCACCTTTTCTGGAGGATGACATTGAAATTGTAGCCAACTCTGTATAACTTCATTTAAAAAGGATGATACTTTAAACAGGGATCCATTATCAATCCACCGAAAATGTAAGGTTTTAATCTGCAAAAAGTCAAAGAGCCCACTCTTAAATTTAAGATGGGCCTCTCTTAGTAGCTTGCTAGAAAACCAGTTTGGATTTAGATACAATTTTGGTACAATGGAGGCTTTAAGAGAGAGACTTAATGCCTTAATATTTAATTTATGAATATGCTCATTTAACTTTATCTGGTTTGCCATTCCAAATAAAGTTGAATCTTTTTTTCTGGCATGATTTGAAAAATGATTCTCCTGGAGTCGGTAGAGTCATGAATAAATATGTACACGAAGCACATCAACTTCACAATCCGCCCATTTAATCGGGAGACCACATGGCAATTTAAAGTTTGCATCTTTTAGAGACCCAATCCGTAATATAGTACACTTATCATAGTTGGGTTTTAGTCCAGAGAAACTGGAAAAATTATCCAGGTCCTCAATGAGGCCTTTCAAGGTTGAAGATTGAGGACTCAAGAGAAAACTTGAATCATCGGCGTACATTGATACTTTTGTATTTTTAGTACCTTAATGTTATCATTGATCTGATTTTTAAAGCTAACAGTTCAATGGCCATAATAAATAGGTATGGTGACTGACGGCAGCCTTGTTTCACGCCTCTTTACAATTAGAAGTTCTCAGAGAAGTAACCGTTATTTATTATTTTACATAAAGGATTGTTGTACATTACTTTTACCCATCTTATGAGAGATTCTCCATAGTTGAGAAAATCCAGGCACTTATAAACAGATTCTAGACGTACTGTATCAAATGCTTTCTCAAAATCTGCTGTAAAGATAATACCTGGTTTCCCTGCATTCTCAGTTTTCCATTATTTCTAGTAGTTGTCTAATATTGTCTCCAACACATCTTCCTTTTAAGAATCCCATCTGATCGTGATGAATAATGTCCGGTAGTCCCTTTTTATTCTATAAGAAATACATTTTGTCAATATTTTTGCATCACAACATTGAAGAGTGAGGGGCCTACATAAAAATAAAAAAACACTGGGTCTTTTCTATTGCCCCCCTGGCTCTGTCACGATCGTTATGAGATGCAGCGGACCAAGGCGCAGCGTGATATGCGTACATTCTTTTATTTAGGTACACACACGAACAAAAACAACAAAACAAACGATACCTGAAGTCCTGGGTTGAACACAAACCTTCCGGAACAAGATCCCACAATGACTAGTGCCAAACATGCTGCCTAAGTATGGTCCCCAATCAGAGACAACGAGAAACAGCTGCCTCTGATTGGGAACCACCCTGGCCAACATAGATCTACACGATCTAGATCAACAACATAGAAAATACAACATAGACACTACACACCCTGGCTCAACATTTAAGAGTCCCCAGAGCCAGGGCGTGACAGGCTCCTACTTTCTATTTCTGCTGTAAGTTTTCTGTCTGTTGACCGATAACGTTTTTGTTTTGGGATGAAAATGTAATTGAATGGCCTCTAAAGGCACACTTAAAGGCATCCGCTGAACCTGTATTGTACCGGGAAAAGTATTATGAATTCCTTAGTTTTTGCTAAGAAAGTATTTCATATTTACATGGAGGACTATTAGCTGATGGTCTGATAACATTCAAACCTCAATTGTACTTTTTTCACATTTGGCACCATAGAAAAGGATACCAGAAAATAATAAATCCATCTAGCTTGATTAATCCTCCTCCAAGTATATCTTACGATGTCTGGGGTTTTAAGCCTCCAAATATCCGTCAATTCCAACATGTCCATAATGTTCGTAATCTCTTTGAGAGCCAGAGGGTGATAGTTGGTAGTATGATTGCCTTTACGGTCCATCGACATCCTAAAAACTGTATTGTAGTCCCCTGTAGCTCAGTTGGTAGAGCATGGCACTTGCTAAAGTTCAAAGGCACTTAAATATTTTGTCTTGCCCATTCACCTTCTGAATGGCACACATACACAATCCATGTCGCAATTGTCTCAAGGCTTAAAAATCCTTCTTTAACCTGTCTCCTCCCCTTCATCTACAACCTGATTGAAGTGGATTTAACAGGTGACATCAATAAGGGATCATAGCTTTCACCTGGATTCACCTGGTCAGTCTATGTCATGGAAAAAGCAGGTGTTCTTAATGTTTTGTATACTCAGTGTATATATATATACATATATATAGTATTGGCCACACTTAAATGTGCCCTAGTCAACCACAAATGTCCTATTTTTTGTCAGTATGTGTAATCTTCGACAGCAGATGGGTCTGGGTTGCTGCGTGTTCAGCCCCCATACCCATTCCCAACTGCTGCGTAGTGAATGTCAGTACTATGTGTCCATGCTATGTGCAGTCATGTGCAGATGAGACACTTCTAAAGTATACATTGATCATTTGTCCTGGCCAGCGTGATAGGCCACCCTCTTGTTTTTTGTGTGTTGTTTTTTGCCAAAGGAAAGGAATTGGCATTCTCAATGTATTGTTTGCTTTCATTATCTGTCTGCTTGTAAAACAGAAAATTTATCAATAAAATATATATAAAAATATATATATAGCAATTTCTTCGTTATCATGCCTTAATCAGGTGAAAGTAAATACAGTAAGAAAAAAGAAGAGAGAGAGAGAGAGAGAGCTTACAATTTCAGCGTCTTAGGCTGTATAACATTTAATCTCTTCTGCAACTACTTGTGATACATTTAAAATGGCATCCCTCATGATGCCAGATGGGCTGGTCCATTCTCTGCCTATTGGGCCTGTCTTTTTTAGCAAAGTGATCATTATCTGGCTAATAATGGGGGCCTCAAAGAATAAAAAGGCCCGGTGTGGGGACTCGAGGAAAAAAATGGGCCGTTGTGGGGGCCTCAAGGAAAAAAATTGTCCAGTGTGTTAGAAATGCCAGAGCCGATTTCTGGTCCCAGTCTGCCCCTGCTTGAGTCCAATGGGGAGCATTCTTGTGTAGTTACAGTGGTATTACAGTGTGGCTAGCTGTGGTATTGGTGTGGTGGAGGTTGGAACAGGTTCCACTGGGGAGACACGGAAAGGACTGGTCATGTCTGGACAACATGGAAGCATTCTGTAACGAAAGAAGAGGGAGAGGGAGAGAGACAGGTGGAGAGAGAGTATGAGAGAGAGAGGTGGGAGGAGGAGGGATTAAAGGCAACAACCACCAACACATTACAGAAACGTGTTGGTGTTTTCGTACAACATGACAACTGGACACTTCTTGTAGATCTGAATGGAATTGGATTTGGATTTGAAATCTAGAATTAGAACTGGAATGTATTTGGATAAGTCAGTCAGCTCTACCGGTAAACCAACCCCACAGAGAGAGAAGAGAGGATGGTGACATCACTCCACCAGCAGACCCTCCACATCACTCATCCTTTATCTAAAATCAATTATCATGGTGAACGAGGGAGTGTGAAAGAAGGAACGAGAGAGAGAGAGCAGTGTTAGCGATAGACATCAGAGCGACAGCTGTGTGTATGTATGTGTTGATGTGTGTGTGTGTGTGTGTGTGTGTGTGTGTGTGTGTGTGTGTGTGTGTGTTCATTAGCAATCAGACATCAGTGTAACAGTTACAGTCAGCACTCTCCAGTCCAGACAAACACCATTTCATGTCCACTCAGTCCTGGCCAGATTACAACAGCCTGTTGGTGATCTATTGTTGTGATTTAGCGTAAGGTTACACTGTAATGACTGGATGGGTTACACTATCATGATGTTGGGGAGCCCAACACAGCTCAACACCATGCAGTCCTGCGGTAATGGACCTAGGCAGGCAGAGAGAGACAGACTCAGGGCAGAAGAATACTGCCTGTAAAACTATGCTAAGAAAGTGAGAACACAGCAGTATTGATGCGTCTCATTGTTACCACCAGTGGAGAAGAGGTATAATGGTGGCGCATTTTTAATGATAATTTCACTCTGTGGCACATCGTTTGTTACGGAGACAGCTAAGAAGAGCAGGCACTGGAGTACTGTGACCTGGTGACACACACACACACAAACACACACAGTTGTCCCTGTTGCCAGGAGATTGACGAGTCAGTCAGGGAAGAGGCTCTTTGGAGACCAGAGCCAGCGTGTAGGCTACAGGCTACAGGCTACAGGCTACAGGCATCATCCATCCTGCAACATCGTCTCTGTGTGTGTGTGTCAGCTCTCTGTTTGCCGTTTGGCCTCATCTGTCAGTCCACAGCCAGTCTGTCCCTGTGGTTTGTCTGTCCTGCTCTCATTAACAGTCAATTGAGTGAAGGGTGTGAATACATTCAATATTTCTCAGCATATTCTTTTGAAAATAAAGTTATTATCATTCCCCATAAGCAGAGGAACGAACTGAGCAATTCATAACTAACACTGGTGAGATGATTCATACCTGACATTCTGGTCTTCATCACTGACCTCTGACCTACAGGATATTACCATGTGGATGACATCTTCCCAGCGGCCGTGCGTGTGTATGTATGTGTGTGTGTAGAAATGCACCTTTGCGAACGTGTGTGCCATGTGTGTATGGATGACATCCTCCCAGCATGCAGCAGCAGTAGAAGGCAGGGCCAATGTCTTTCCAACATGGCGTCACGCCATGCACTGCAGCTGCACACAGCTGGAGACTTTTTACTGTGACAGCTAGGGCCAAGGGGATGGAGGGAGGGAAGGATGGAAGGAGGGAGAGAAGGTTTGAGTCCTGGCATTAAGTAGGGGTCCATGGTAGAAAGGTTGGAGGGTAGGGGAAGATAGGGTGTGCTCCACAGGGTAGAGGCGATAGGGTCCAAGGTTGGGAGGAGGGGGTATGGCAGGGGTTGGGGGGAGGGGTAGGAAGAGGAAAGTATGGAAGGGTTGATAAGAGAGGGATTAAAAATATGATAGAGACATTAGAGTGTTGTAATTGGAAGAGTTATTTTACAAAGCAGGAACATGCTTTCTCCTCATCACTCTTCCCCAAGTGGAACCATGCTTTCTGGGCCGGTTGCTGCCAGGGGAACAGAGTTAGACAGCACATGGTGTGGACGGGTGATAAACGGGTCCTGTTAACCTCCCTGCCTGGCTGTGTTAGCATAACACTGTGTTCTACTGGGCTCTCACTGTTACAACGGACACAGACACCCTGCCTGCCTCCCTCCCTCCCTGCCTCCCTGCCTGCCTACCTGCCTCCCTCCCTCCCTCCCTCCCTCCCTCCCTCCCTGCCTCCCTGCCTCCCTGCCTGCCTGCCTACCTGCCTCCCTCCCTCCCTGCCTCCCTCCCTCCCTCCCTCCCTCCCTCCCTGCCTGCCTCCTCTCCTGTCCTGTCCTCCTGTCTACTGCTTAGTCTCTCTTTCTCTTCCTTCATCTATCTCCTATCTCTTTACCCCTCTCTCACCTGTCTCCTGTCCTCCTGCTGCTGGATAATCTCACTCTCTCTCTATTCTTCTCCCTCGCTCCTCTCCTCCATCTCTCCCCTGTCAGTTCTTGCTCCCAGGAGCTCAGGGGTTTTAGATCACAGTAAAGAACAAATTGGAGCAGCAATGTGTAACATACTGTGTTCATCGTTCCCTGACTGGGGGACAATATCCAGCTCACCCCCTTTCCTTTCCTTTATCCCTCTCCCTCACTCCTCTTCTCCATCTTCCCTAGGCCATCTGGAGAACGTCAGGCTTTCAGGGGAGAGCAGAGCCCATCAGTCACCATCACACACACACACACACACACACACACACACACACACACACACACACACACACACACACACACACACACACACACACACACACACACACACACACACACACACACACACACACACACACACACACACACACACACACACACAGTCAGCCCCTCAGACATCCCCCAAGACACTGCCCTGCTCTACAACCCTGTAAGATCAGCTGCATTAAAATCACACTATAAATCTACCTGCTAACTACGCCGGGCCTGCTCTACAGTATATGAAAGGCCTTATTGGAAGTGGCCCTGAACATGGATCCTGACTCAGAGCAGAAGAACAGGGATTGACAACAGAAGCTCTGTGGGGACTAGAGAGGAGAGCTGGAGACCAGATGTCTGGTAGAGACGGGGCAGAGAGGAAGAGGTGAGGAAGAGAAAGAGGTTTAGCTTTTTGGGGCAAAGTTGGTGCCTTGTTCCTTTGTCCCAAAGCTGTAAAACACCAGAAAGAATCATAGGGACAATTTTATCCGCATTCATTTTTTTGAAAATATTTTGATAATGTTTATTATAAAAATATAAATGTTTCCACTACAAATCATTTTACATTAGTAGACAAGGCCTTTACGCACGCAAGCGCGTCGTACGCACACACTCGCATGCCCACACACACAAGCACACACACGCACCGGCGCACACACACGTTAATCTAAAGAAAGCAAAAAGAGTAGGGATGGGGTGCATAACAGTATTGCTCTTCCAAATGTTCATGTTTATAAAGTAAATAGAAAACATTGAGGACGCTGCCACAGAACCAACCATGTCATAGATTACGGTATGCTACAAAAAAAACATTACACTTTTGCACTGTATATGTTAACAAATAAATAATAGGTTATTATAATTGCTTTTTTTAACTGTAAAAAAACAAATATAATACAAAATAACATAAAATATTATACAAAGAATGTTTGTCTTTTTAAAATGTTGCACAGATATTTCTGTTCATTCTTTTATACATAGAAACATTTGTACAAAGGGATGGCCATGGAAGGGGACTGTACTGCTAGTAGATATGGTTCCACAGTTGTTTTACATATGTACATGCTATACAGAACACGTAACAGCAGCTAAGGGCGGGCAGGGGATGGACGGAGGTGATATCACACACACATACACACACACACACACACTGTTCATATCAGAGAGAATCCTTATCTGCTGTAGCGATGTAATACACTCCTTTTATACAGAGAGTTGTGAGATCCCCACCAGCTCTGGGATGGTGTTGTTCATTTTCATCTATCTACCTTACAGAGCAGAATACGCTCTGAAGTAGTCGGCATGGTATTCTCTCTCTACCTCTCTCTCTCTTTCTCTCCATCTTTCTCATTACCTCTATAGCTCCCTCTCTTTTTCTCTCTCCCTCTACATCTTTCTCTACTTCTACCTCTCTCTCTCCCTCCCTCTCCTTTCTCTCTATCCTGCTTCAGTTTGAATGAATAATACACATCCTGAGATTTCACACTAGGGCTAGGAACTAGGAAGCTTGGAGTGATGCATCATTACCTACTGTATGATAAGCAGACAGGTGGTAGTTAGTTACGGTTCTGTATGATAAGCAGACAGGTGGTAGTTAGTTACAGTTCTGTATGATAAGCAGACAGGTGATAGTTAGTTACGGTGCTGTATGATAAGCAGACAGGTGGTAGTTAGTTAAAGTTCTGTATGATAAGCAGACAGGTGGTAGTTAGTTACGGTTCTGTATGATAAGCAGACAGGTGGTAGATAGTTACGGTTCTGTATGATAAGCAGACAGGTGGTAGTTAGTTACGGTTCTGTATGATAAGCAGACAGGTGGTAGTTAGTTACGGTGCTGTATGATAAGCAGACAGGTGGTAGTTAGTTACGGTGCTGTATGATAAGCAGACAGGTGGTAGTTAGTTACAGTTCTGTATGATAAGCAGACAGGTGGTAGTTAGTTACAGTTCTGTATGTGGTTTGATATATCCTGTTTACCATCAGAGCAAACTGTACATGTCTGAGACTCATGGCTTCAGGTTGATCAAACTGATAAACTGATTGTTATGATTATTGCTCTGTGTTTGACATTGACTGTTTGCAGACATTAGTCTATAGGGGGTACATGGCTTATTCTACTATGGGTGACCATCAAATGGTTTGGCTTCCTTCTCAAGCTGATTTTCTCTTGAGTATACCTTCCCACTCACATGCAGGGACATAGGTGCACACACACACACAGACACACAGAGTGGTATCAGTCCTTCTCTGTGAGAGAGTGCAGGGTCTTCAGCGGTGGGAGTCTCCAGGTCTGCTTCTGTTTGCTGCAGGTTGATGTGAGTGGGTTTCTGCTGCTGCTACTGTCTGCATTGTTCTCCTCAAGGCATTTAACGTCCCCCTCTACAGAATTTAAGATCTGTCAGTCAAATCCACAGGATCAGATCATAAATAGTTCAGTTCTCAACAAGCCCCTTTCCACTATAAGTCACACACAGGGCCCTGCTATCCCAGGTTCTCCAATCCCAGCGCCGGCCCTTTATCCCCATGCCTTTAAGGTCCAAGGCCAGGTTCTCTCCCCCCCTTTCCTGTGTTCTCAGTAAGGCATCTCAGCATTGGTGCGGAGTGTCGAAGAGTTGGTCGGTCAGTCTGTCGGTCTGACTGCTTGCCCTGGGTTCAGGGTAAGGTCAAGACATCATGGTGACATCATCAAACTCCAGAGCGGTTGACCTCCTCTGCACCACTCTTCTAATGTCTACTTCCTCCTTTAGTTTGGGACTTCCTTCCTGTATGTTACAGAGATCAGAGGGCTGTTCTAATCCAAAGTACTACGAGCCCCTCCTCTCCCATCCTTCACTCCCTATCACTACCCCTCAAAATGGGAGGGCTCCCTCGTGGAATGAACATAATTGAAACGTCCACAGAGGTCTCACTGGAGTGGAGGGAGGAGCTGAAAAGGAGATGCTTTAATTCAGAATGGAACGGGGCCCAGAGGGGCTTCATTCAGAATGGAACGGGGCCCAGGGGGTCTTAATTTAGAATGGAACGGGGCCCAGAAGGGCTTCATTCAGAATGGAACGGGGCCCAGAATGGCTTCATCCAGATTGGAATGGGGGCCAGAGGGCAGCCAGTCAGCCAATCTGTGGATCTCTAGTGGCTTGGTTAGGTTAGACTGGGACAGGGCCATTCTTACTGTGGCTCTCTAGTGCTTTGATGCTGCTCACAATGTTCTTCTGGGGGCCGACGATAGTCACACCAACCTTCTTTAGGTCCCTGTAGAGAGAAAGGGGGGGGGAGAAGAGAGACGAGAGAAGAGAGAGAGAGATAGTTAGTGCTTCAGTATGTGACACACAGTGACATTAATGACATGCCGTCAGTGCCTCCCCTCCCCCTCCCCCTTCCGCTGGCCTGTCAATCACAAGGTCGATGGGCTGCCAGAGCTGATGGGAGAGTGGCCTTGGGCAGTTTTTGATCATGCTTAGTCTGAAGTGGTGTGTGTGTGTAGTGCGTGTATGTGTGTGTGTCTTTGGAAGGGAGCAGCACTGGTACAAATAGGTGGATAATAAATGCATAATAAATTAAATGGTTAGAGCAAGCTTCGTCACAACATAGGCCCACAGAATGGGTTACACACAGCATTTCATAAAGACACTCAAACAAGTGTGTTATGTTTCATCTAGTGGACTGTATGTAGCAGCATGGTGATATTAGGTACAGCAGTGGGATATTATGGTACATCAGTGGACAAGACATCTTCAGCTCAGCTCCTGTAGGTGACTGTGGTTATAGACACATATTAGTAAAGCAGATCTTAGTTAGAAACAGCGCAGCTAAAACCCGCTCAGTTAACATAGCTTTGGTTTTACATTAAGCTTCAGTTCTCTGCTAGTCTGTAGGGTGCACACAACACAAAACATGAAAACTCCTTATAAAGTTATTTTGATGCAAGCAGGGGGTTATAGTTTGGAGGGCAGCCAGAGAGTGCACTGTGATCCACCCACCATCCGGTGTCTCTGGAGTAGGGGATGGAGAGGAGAGGGGGTTAGAGGGTGGTGATCCCCATAGAAGGCTCCCACTCTGGGCAGGTGGCTGCTGTGACGTGGTGCTGGACCTCCGTCAGACAGATTCTACAGTACAGACAGACAGGCAGGAGGCAGGGAATGTGAATAAAACGTCTCAGGCCAATGGATGTCACACAGCCATACAGGCAACAGTCTCTCAAAAAGGCTTATGGGTACACAGCGTTAACACCATGAACAGCGTGTTACAAATAAACAAATAAATAATTAAATATAGTTAATAAAGGACATAAAACATGAATACATAAAGTATGACACATAAATAGAAAACAGTCTAGACAGTGAATGACTCATGCAATAAAACTGATAAAAACAAATGACTGTGGTTGTGCTTTGTCCCTTCCATTTTGAAGTGTTTGAAGTAGAGCTCATCATCTGTCAAGTTTAAGTAGACCAGGGCCCAAACTCATATTCCTCCTCTGACACATGATCAATGAGAATGAACCATAATGGATATGGTGGTAGTGTTTACAGTGAGCAGCTAACTGCCACCCAGACAGAAAGGGCTGTCTCATCTAGAACTCTGAAGAGGCTCTTCACTGTGAGAGCATACAGAGACTTCATTCCTGCTGCTGTGTGTCACTAGAAGTGGTTAGAGTTGACTCATCAGGCTTCCATCACAGATAGTGAGACAGTGAGACAGAAAGACAGAAAGACAGAGAGACAGAGAGACAGACAAGAGAACGGCAGAGGGGAGGGAGTATGATTCCTTAGGCTGTACCACCCGTCCTCAGAACTTCCAGAACCTCCATTTGAAACCCACATCTCTGTCTATTCATTATAAGTATATTGTGTCAGTGGATTAAGGAGTGGTATAGGGTTTGATTAGTTTAGTCTGGCAGACAAACAGAGGTCAGAGCATGTGCCAGGGGTAGTCTCCTGCTGAATATGAAGGACTGGATTAAGATACTACTAATCAATCGAGTGATATACTACGGTCCAGGACTGGGTGTGCCAGAGGTATACCCTTGGAGGACTAAAACACACACACTTGATCCAATTCCTGTTTTGATCCCATTATGATCCATGAGAGGAGAATCAGAGATGCTGTAGAATGATCCTGTTAGCAGAAACCATGTGTAGGCTATACAGTTAATCTGTGATGTATTCCATCAATACTGTATGTGGTATTTCTACTGAGTCTGCAAAGGAAGCCTTTTTGTGACTCTGTAGTGATTGGTTTAAGGGAAGCTCTCATTGATGAAATTGATTAATTGTCCTGAGAAAAAACTCTTCCTGTAAGAGAATGTGCTGCTACAACAGTATCTAGAGAGAGAGAGACAGAGAGAAAGGGAAAGAGAGAGTCCTCTCTCTGTTGGACAGATCAGGCATTCTCTAAGGCAATTAAACTAGGCCATGGGTGAGGAGATAATTTAATACGCTATTTGCATTTCATTATTTATATTGACATCAGAACAAAAGGCAACGTGGTAATTACTTCCTGGGCCTTTTGTTAGGCTGTTTAGTCGCTGTGTGTAGTGACTGTGTGTAGTCGCTGTGTAGTCCAGTGGGTTAGGGAGACCAGAGCATGGCACCCAGACATCTGCTTTGATCAGCCTGATTACAACTGTCAAATTATTTACACTCTCAAATACCTCATCAATTAACACAACAGCAGGTCCCCAAAGGCCACATCCTCCGCTGAGAGAGAGGGAGGGAGGGAGGGAAGGGAGGGAGGGAAGGAGAAGGGGGGAGGGAGAGGGAGAGGGAGAGAAAGAGAGCAAGAGATAGAATGTGAGAGGAAAATGAGAGATGAAAATTAGATAGAAAGAAAGGGACAGAGAGAGAAAGCCTCCAGCGGGCCAAATCACTACATTTCCCATGAAACCCACATGAGCAGCATTGTGGAGCCGAGAGCCCAAAGAGAGGTTTATTATTAGAGCGAGAGGTTGCGATGAGTTGGGGGTTGTGATCATAGATCCTGCCAGATCCACTCTACTAAAGCTGTTCACAGCCTGTAGATCCTGTCAGAACTGGAGCTTAGATTTTACAAGATGTCTCTCTCTCTCTCCGTCTCTCTCTTTCCTTCTGTCTCTTTCTTTCTCTCTCTCTCTTTCTCTCTCTCTCCGTCTCTCTCTTTCCTTCTGTCTCTTTCTTTCTCTCTCTCTCTCTCTCCTCTCTCTCTCTCTGTATGGTTGGTCTCTGTGTAGCATGGCTAAAGCTCTGTCATTACAGATTACAATCAAACGCTGCTATCCATGGTTAACAGATTAGACCCACAGCGGTGCCTCCGAGTAATGGAGGCAGATTGTAAACATGTTGGGGTCTCAGTGTGGGTGGGTGTGAGCTGTATTAAATCTGGGTTGCTGTGGCATGAGAGACTTTCTCAGGGGAAAGTCCTGTTTTAAGTGTCTTGTCTGAGCTCTTTAAATCACTTAGGGCCTCACCCCCTGTTGTACTCACAGACACAAAAATGTCAGGGTATTCCAAAATTTGGTAAAATATTATTTTAAGTTAAATTCATTTCATACAACAACTTGCAAGCCAAAAAACGTAAATTTCACTGGACCATTGGTTCCTCAGCGAGTCTTCAGTGAGTCCTGTAAGTGTGAGTCTGAGTTTTACTACAGAGCGTCATAAGAAGCATTCTTACTCTGCGGAGGTCTTGGGCAGGGTGTCACAGGAGCTGTAGCTGACCCCAGAGAAGGCCTCCTTACAGGGCAGAGTCCTCACGCTGTCCAGCCAATCCCCCATGGTGTCCAACGATGGAACCACCTCAGAACTACTCCTGTCCATGAGCAGGTTGACTGGCCTGGAACAGGGTGGAGGGGGAGAGAAAGGACATGGATGGTTAGCCGTTTGGCACACTAGCCATACTTGAACTCCTTGTGATGAGGAGGGTTACATGGGACCCAATACAGTCCCCTCAGAGAGATGCACGGTCAGCCTTGGAACGGAAATAATACTATCCCTACTTCCTCCCTCCACTCAGCTGATACACAACTCTGTCTGTCTGCCCAGAGAGATACACCACCAACCCTGCAACACACATACACATACACGCTGGAGTCTGCAAATCACATCAGGGACTGAAACTCTTATTATTGAGAAAACAAGCTCATAAAATAACATGCTGCAAAGAGAGAACACAGAAGGCTGTAAACCATATTTCCCCATGCATGCACACACACACACAGACACACACACGCCGACACACACGCACCACGGGTCTCCCCATAAGGAAATACCTGTGGAGAGAAGGGACTACCCACAAACCCGTTCTGTTGCAGTGTGTTATGGACAAGCTCTCCCCAGTGAAAGCCACACATACAATTTAATGTTTACTTTACCATACTGACAAGTCTAATGATTTCCCAATATGACTGTTTACACTGTTTCTAGGTCATGAAGTCAATATAGCTCCAAACATGTATATGTTGGATGGGCTTTGAGACAAAGAAAAAGGAAACTGTAATGTGTAGATTCTACATTTACGTTTTAGACATCTCTGACAAAATTATTATTAACAAAACAAGCATACATTTTTGTATAATTACATTATTATTTTCTCTAATAAAATATTAGAATTTCAACAATACTGCAGCCTTTATCGGATTAGAAACTAAATCAAATCATTAAATCAAAATTCATGCTGTTCCATAAACAATAAATTATAGGTTGAAAAGCATGGTTTGAGGCACAGTTCTGAAGAGATTTGAGTGACAGGAGGGAAGTAGAAGAGGAAGGGAGAGACTGGAGAGTGAGGTAGAAACTAAGGGAGAGACTGGAGAGTGAGGTAGAAACTAAGGGAGAGACTGGAGAGTGAGGTAGAAACTAAGGGAGAGACTGGAGAGTGAGGTAGAAACTAAGGGCGTGACTGGAGAGTGAGGTAGAAACTAAGGGCGAGACTGGAGAGTGAGGTAGAAACTAAGGGAGAGACTGGAGAGTGAGGTAGAAACTAAGGGAGAGACTGGAGAGTGAGGTAGAAACTAAGGGCGAGACTGGAGAGTGAGGTAGAAGAGGAAGGGAGAGACTGGAGAGTGAGGTAGAAACTAAGGGAGAGAGGAAAGAGTGAGGTAGAAGAGGAAGGGAGAGAGGAAAGAGTGAGGTAGAAGAGGAAGGGAGAGAGGGAAGAGTGAGGTAGAAGGAGAGTGAGGTAGAGAGGACTGTCTGTGAGTCTGTCCTTAACCCTGACCATGTTTACTCTGGCTGAAGCAACCAGTCAATAACTCCAGACCAGGAGACTCTCTCCACATCTTCTGAGTGTTTTGTGGACACCGGACAAAGCAGCTGTTGCTACAGTCATATCCAATTAGCATCCAAATCAAGTCCACCTCCTCCCTATGAGGCAGGGTCAGGGCAGGTCAGACCAACTTAGGTCACGTCAACAACAACCCTGACTCATACTAAACAATGATGGGTGTGTGTGTCGGAGCCATTCAGAATAATGGCATGAAAAGTATGTGTTTGTGTTTGTGTGTGTGTGTGTGTGTGTGTGTGTGTGTGTTTGTGAGCCAGAAAACAAACCATTGGACGACTGGGACCATAGCACCTGATCACACACAGCCTAGGGAATACAAGCCAACACAGGACAGGAAACCAGCTTGGTCCTGCAATAGAGACTCCCATAGAGACGTTTATTTATAGTAGTTTCAATAAACTAATCATAATAGCAGGAAGTCAAGTCCACCCTGAGGCTGAGTGTTTTGGGTGGTGGAGAGCTTTAGAGTCTTGGCTAATGACAGACTTTTATATCACAGCAGGTAACACTGTGTATTTGGGGTGGTTTGGAGGTTTGTGTGTTATCTCTATTACCCAGCGTGGGAGACTGACGTACAGTATGCTACCTCTAGGGGGATGGGACAGGTAAGAGCTACTGCTTATGGGACTACTAGACTTATGCTTCCAGAATATGTTTGTTCCACGCCAAGTTAACAAAGCAGTCAACAATATCCCGTAGACGATTTCTGACAGCTCACCACAGGGACAGCAAGGCCATGTCTGAGCGAGAACAAGAACGGACGGAAGAGGATAGAGAAAGAAGTGGCAAGGAAAGGGAGAGCTAAGAGACTGGTGTGTGATTGAATGTCTTCCTGATCATCAGAGGCCTGTCTGACAGCTGAGAGCCGACTAGGAGGAGAGGAGGGAAGAGAGGAGAAAGGGATAGAGGGAGGGGAGGAGGAAAAGAGGGAGCCTCTCCTTCTCATCTCTCTCTCCCTCTCTCACTCACCCACACAGCTCCCTGATTACGCCATCCAGGCATGAATGAGGAGACTATTGATCTGTAAAGTTCTTTCCCCTGCCTCCAGAGCAGTCAACGTGTCAGTGTAGAGGTAAACTATAGATGACCTTGTCTTCCCTCTGTGGGATTCTGTTTGTTTACTTTATTATTTATTTTGAACTGTGCTTGGTGAAGTCTCACGGCGGACCAACAGGCAGAGAGAACGAGGGATGAGAGAGGATGAGAGGGAAGTAAAATAACATGCTAGCTGTCAGGGAGAGGAGTTGGTATCTTAAACCCCTGTGTGCGCATCATCACATCTTACAGAGACAGGATTCAGAAACAGGAGAATTCTCCACATGATGGAGAAAGATTCAGGAGGTGAGAAAGAAAAGTACAATACCACCGTCCCTGTCTTTGTCCCTGTCTTTGTCCCTGTCTTTGTCCCTGTCTTTATCTCTGTCTTTTTCCCTGTCTGTTTCTTTTCATTTTCTCTTTTCCACTGCTGTGTAGTATCATGTTTTTAGGGCTCTCAGGGGAGCAGAGGGAGAGATGGAGAGGGGGGGAGAAGGATAAAAAGAGGAGGAGAGGGCGATGAGGAGGAGGCGGAGAGGGGGAGAAGTTGACATCTGGGCAGCTTGGTGAAGGAGAGGAGAGGAGCAGAGAGGAATGCAGCTCTCACTGTGAGGGGAACTGAAATGGCTCTGCTGGGTCTCTCCCAGAGTCTACCCTCCACCCCTCCACTCCTCCCTCCATCCATCTGGCCATCTGCCTTTCCCACTCTTCACTCATCCCTTTTTCTCACACCTCCCTTTCCCCATTTGCCCCTCTCTATAGCTACTGTACCCCACTAAGCCCATACTCATCAACCCCAACTCCAAACCCCTCTCTATAGCTACTGTACCCCACTAAGCCCATACTCATCAACCCCAACTCCAAACCCCTCTCTATAGCTACTGTACCCCACTAAGCCCATACTCATCAACCCCAACTCCAAACCCCCTCTCTATAGCTACTGTACCCCCCTAAGCCCATACTCATCAACCCCCAACTCCAAACCCCTCTCTATAGCTACTGTACCCCACTAAGCCCATACTCATCAACCCCAACTCCAAACCCCTCTCTATAGCTACTGTACCCCCCTAAGCCCATACTCATCAACCCCAACTCCAAACCCCTCTCTATAGCTACTGTACCCCCCTAAGCCCATACTCATCAACCCCAACTCCAAACCCCTCTCTATAGCTACTGTACCCCACTAAGCCCATACTCATCAACCCCAACTCCAAACCCCTCTCTTATTTTCTCTCAACACTTCTTTTCACTACTCCTTTTGAAATTCTACTTAACCTTTTTTTTACCAGGTAGGTCAATTAAAAACTCATTATTAATTAAACTCGGACACCCTGTATTCAAGCCCTGTCGACACTCGCCCTTGGCCTGCTAGGGTACACCTGCCCTAAGATTCTCTCACTTCCACCCCACAGACGCAAACTCTAACCCCAGGTCCCTCTCCCCCAGGCCCCCAGACAGTGTACTCTAACCCCACGGTCCCTCTCCCCCAGGCACCCAGACAGTGCACTCTGGCCCCAGGCTTTGATCTGGGCCTGTGGGGGATGGGATCTCCATTAGCCAGGGCAGCCCAGAGACAGATGAGGTGTGTGAGCCCGAACACAGCTGCTCCTGCGGTGCGGCACCACACACACACATGCGCACACACACGTGCACGAACACACACACACACACACACACGCAAACAAACACTCCCATAAATCGCCTCCCCTTCCCCCTCCCACCTCTCTCGCCCGGCGCTCAGCCCAGTGTTAAAAGCCAATCAGGAAAATTACATGCAAACTCCCAGGGACCCATTTTCACTTTCTTAACAAATCATTAGTCAACATTATGAGTTCCGACGTCTCCATAATACCAGGACCGTCTGTTCCACCAACCCAATGCCCCACCGCCTCCCCACCCTCTAACCCTCCCCTGTTCCAGCTATAGCTCCAGCTCTCCCTCCTCCCTGCTCCCTCTCTGCCTGCCCAAGGCCACTCTACACCAGCGCCTCAGTCCCCTGGACCTCCACAGCGGTCAAAACAAAGAGATGAAAGTATTAGGTGTATTAGTATATGCTGTATGGAGAGAATGAGTGAGAGAAAATAGAAAAAACAGGAGAGAAAGAGGGTTTAGGGAGAGAAAGAGGGAGAGAGTGGCTGTTGATGCTAGTCTGAGGCCTGACCAGTGACTACACAGGTTCAGTTGGTGTTGGAGTGAGATCCTGTGCACACATGAAGCAGGAAGTGTTTGTTTATGACAGCCTCTGTGTGGCCCATGTTACTACCAACTGGGTCCATACACAAACAGGTTCAGACCCATGCTGAGAACAATGTAAAGATAATACTACACTCCCCTATAGAGGTCTGCCCATACTAAATAAATGCTCTCCCCTGTAGACCTCTGCACATAATACAAACAGCTCTCCCTTACAGGCCTATACACCACTGTCATGACATAACACATTCACAGAAGTGGATGAACACCTTCTATGAGGCTATTTCAATATCAGGTTGATATCTTGAGAGATTCAATATGTGGTTTATATATTTTATAGATCCAGTAACATCTTGCACCTTGGTTGGACGGCGAGGTAGAGACAGTATCAGTAATATTGTAATAGGCCAGCAGAGGGGTGAACGTGTGACAGAGGTAGAGACAGTATCAGTAATATTGTAATAGGCCAGCAGAGGGGTGAACGTGTGACAGAGGTAGAGACAGTATCAGTAATATTGTAATAGGCCAGCAGAGGGGTGAACGTGTGACAGAGGTAGAGACAGTATCAGTAATATTGTAATAGGCCAGCAGAGGGGTGAACGTGTGACAGAGGTAGAGACAGTATCAGTAATATTGTAATAGGCCAGCAGAGGGGGGAGCGTGTGACAGAGGTACATTACATTACATTTACGTCATTTTGCAGACGCTCTTATCCAGAGTGACTTACAGTTAGTGCATACATATATATGTATATATTTTTTTTCATACTGGCCCCCCGTGGGAATCGAACCCACAACCCTGGCGTTGCAAACACCATGCTCTACCAACTGAGCTACCTTCCTGCCGGCCATTCCCTCCCCTACCCTGGACGACGCTGGGCCAATTGTGCGCCGCCCCATTGGTCTCCCGGTTGCGGCCGGCTACAGCAGAGCCTGGAGAGACAGTATCAGTAATATTGTAATAGGCCAGCAGAGGGGGGAGCGTGTGACAGAGGTAGAGACAGTATCAGTAATATTGTAATAGGCCAGCAGAGGGGTGAACGTGTGACAGAGGTAGAGACAGTATCAGTAATATTGTAATAGGCCAGCAGAGGGGTGAACGTGTGACAGAGGTAGAGACAGTATCAGTAATATTGTAATAGGCCAGCAGAGGGGGGAGCGTGTGACAGAGGTACATTACATTACATTTACGTCATTTTGCAGACGCTCTTATCCAGAGTGACTTACAGTTAGTGCATACATATATATATATATATATTTTTTCATACTGGCCCCCCGTGGGAATCGAACCCACAACCCTGGCGTTGCAAACACCATGCTCTACCAACTGAGCTACCTCCCTGCCGGCCATTCCCTCCCCTACCCTGGACGACGCTGGGCCAATTGTGCGCCGCCCCATTGGTCTCCCGGTTGCGGCCGGCTACAGCAGAGCCTGGAGAGACAGTATCAGTAATATTGTAATAGGCCAGCAGAGCGGGGAGCGTGTGACAGAGAGCGAGAGAAAGAAAAACTAAAAGCGAGGGAGGTATAAACGAGTCCCAGGGTGGAGGACAGTGTTTCCTGTCGCTGCTGTCACTAATGAGCAGGATGTGCCGTGACCCATAATGCCTTGGGAGATGCGTGGGGAACGGATATGACTGGTGTCCATCCATATTGAGCCAGGTGCGTGGGAGAGGAGCAGAGAAGAGCAGTTGTAAGTTAGGGGGGCAGGTGCGTGGGAGAGGAGCAGAGAAGAGCAGTTGTAAGTTAGGGGGGCAGGTGCGTGGGAGAGGAGCAGAGAAGAGCAGTTGTAAATTAGGGGGGCAGTGTGTGGGAGAGGAGCAGAGAAGAGCAGTTGTAAGTTAGGGGGGCAGGTGCGTGGGTGTTGAATGGATGAGAAAGACATCACCTTGTCTAACACTTTAATACAACTGAGTACAGCTAGATGTTAAATTAAGATCTGTATAGTACTAGGATGAGATGTTGGCTGCCAGGGTTGGATTCAGGGGTCAGAGGTCAGGGTTGAGAGATTGAGGGTTAAATGTAGATGTGTATAGTACCGGGATGAGGTGTTGGCTGTGATCTTCAGGCTCCCAGGGTTGCGTATGAGTTTATCCAGGATGCTGACGATCTGTTCAAACTTGGGTCTGTTGTTCCTCTCCTTCTGCCAGCAGTCCAACATCAGCTGGTACAGAGCTGCAGGACAATCCATAGGAGGAGGCAGTCTGTAGCCCTCATCCACCGCTTTGATCACCTGGAGGGAAAGAAAGAAAGAAAGAAAGAAAGAAAGAAAGAAAGAAAGAAAGAAAGAAAGAAAGAAAGAAAGAAAGAAAGAAAGAAAGAAAGAAAGAAAGAAAGAAAGAAAGAAAGAAAGAAAGAAAGAAAGAAAGAAAGAAAGAAAGAAAGAAAGAAAGAAAGAAAGAAAGAAAGAAAGAAAAGAAAGAAAGAAAGAAAGAAAGAAAGAAAGAAAGAAAGAAAGAAAGAAAGAAAGAAAGATAGAGACAGAGGGAGATAGGGGTGATAATTAGATGTGCAGCAGGACAGTCCATAGGAGGAGACAGTAAAGTGTGTCTGTGGGTGGTAGAGATATAGAGGAGAGCTGGCAGTGCTGAATAGAAGCTCTCCCTCTCTCCCTCTCTCCCTCTCTCCCTCTCAGGTGACAATGCTGTATTTCTGTGTGTGTGTATATGTATTTCTGGTCCAGGCCATCAGACCTTCAGGCTTCAGACTCATTCTTCCACCTGACCGCTCTACGCATAATTTCCTCTCTCAGCAGGAAGTTCATTAGGTCACCCTGGCGACGGTTGCATACTCACGTCCTGATTGGACATCTCCCAGTAAGGCCGCTCCCCGTATGACATCACTTCCCAGAGCACGATACCGTAGCTCCAGGCATCGCTGGCCGAGGTGAACTTCCTGTAGGAGATGGCCTCTGGAGCTGTCCACCTGATAGGGATCTTACCTCCCTGAGAGAGAGAAAGAGAAAGAGAGAGAGAGAGAGAGAGAGACTTTTAATTTTTGTCTTTCTTTAATGATACATTCTAATTTCATTAAAACCTCACCACCACCACCACCACCCCCCCTTTAAAAAATCCTGTACTGCATACTCACCTTGCCCTCTACCCCACGATACAAAACAACACCACACACAAATTCCACCCTAAGGCGCGCAGAGACCATCCCATTAAATAATAGTAAAAGGTCTGTTATCCCACCACCTTTGACCCTGTTCCTCCTTGTTAGCCAAATAGCAAACTTTGCATGAGCAAACAGAAAATGTAACAACACACATTTGGCCTTCTCCTTATTTGAATACCTGTACCCCATTATAAACATCCCGACAGTAAACTCCACCCCCAATGGCATTAATGTAGCTCAGTTGGCCTCCTGTAGCTCAGTTGATAGAGCATGGCGCTTGCAACGCCAGGGTTGTGGGTTCGATTCCCACGGGGGGCCAGTATGAAAAATGTATGCACTCACTAACTGTAAGTCTGTCACGTTCGTTGAATGACGGGACAGACCAAGGCGTAGCGTGATATACGTACATGTTTATTAAACTATTAAACACCACGACAAAACAATAACCGAAACGAAACATGAAGTCCAAGGTAGAACACACAACATACCTTACACGGAACAAGATCCCACAACCCACTAGTGCCAATAGGCTGCCTAAGTATGGTCCCCAATCAGAGACAACGAGCGACAGCTGCCTCTGATTGGGAACCACACCGGCCAACATAGAACTAGACATACTAGATCCTAAACATAGACAAACGCACAACAAAGAATATACACACCCTGACTCAACATTTAAGCGTCCCCTGAGTCAGGGCGTGACAAAGTCGCTCTGGATAAGAGCGTCTGCTAAATGACTAAAATGTAAATGTAATTAACCTGGTGCACACAGAAAACACATGAATCACAGTTTCACTCATGACACAGAAAGGACACCCCTGTCCGACTCCCAGGTCAACCCGTGCCAACCAGCTGTTTGTGGCCAGGGCTCCATGTAGAACCCTCCACTGGAGGTCCCCTGACCTCTTTGGTACTGGGAGTTTGTAGAGACCCCTCCATGTAAAACCCACCATACTCTCCGCCCTACATACCCCCTGCCACTGATGAGCCTTCACTCCTGTTAGGCTCCTAATGTTCGTTACCTTAATGCAGAGGTTGCAGAGGGCTATACCTCCCACCCCCTCAAACTCCCCCAGGCTCGGAGTGTTAAAATCTAACAAGTCCTCCAGACCCCCTTGCCAGTCCCGTCTCTGGCGGAAACATTGGTGGCCCCTCCCCTTTGACTGCTCAAACACCCCCCTTCCCGGCTCAGACAGTGCCTCCTGGACTTCCCCCAGGAATCTCTCCAGCAGCCTAAGAGATGTTAGTCCTGTTTGCTGTGCCAGGACTTCTGGGGTTTTCTACCCCTCCTCTCCCAGCAGTCACAGGTCACCCAGCCTTAGTAAACCCGCTGCCATCAGTCGCCTCTGCAGGGTGGCCAACTGAACCGATCTCAAAAGGATGGCTGAGTTGTGGAAGATAGGCTCCTCCCACACCCACAGCCCAGGCTCCACACCCCCTTCTCGTGTGGGCCTTAGCAGCTGCCAGGCCCTCAGTACCGCAGAGTCAGAGAGAACTGCTGTACTCAGCCTCTCCAGCCTCATGAGGAATAGCTGCCGGTCCAACCCTAATCCGCCAGCTCTCCTCAGCAGCGCGCATGCTGGTTCCCTCCAGCCGACATCAGTATGGTACAGCAGTCTCTGCACCGCCTCAAGGAATGCAACCACCCTGCTCTCCAGTTCCACCAGGCCTTGTCCTCCTTCATGTACGGACATATACACCTCAGCCAGTGATGGCCCGACCAGAAAAAATCTACCAGCTTGCGTTGCAGGTCTGCGAGCAGCCCTGCGGGGGGGTTGAGGACAGCCAGTTTATGCCACAGGGAAGATGCCACCAGGTTGTTGATTATCAGCACCCTCCCTCTATATGACACTTGGGACAGGAGCCACCTCCACCTGGCCAGTCTTGACACCACTGCCTGTGACAGCCCCTTCCAGTTCTTCCTGACCCACCTCTCCGAGCACAGATACACCCCCAAAATGTTAAGCCCTTCACAACCCCACTGCAAACCCCCTGGAAGCAGAGGGGGGGGCCCTATCCCTCCATGCCCCACATAACAGAGCTTTGCTCTTGCTCCAGTTCACCTTAGCTGACAAAGCTCCCTCGTACACCTTCAGACTAGTCTCTAGTGCCTGCATATCCTGCCCATCCCTGACCATCACAGAAACATCATCAGCATACGCCGACACTGCTATGCCTGTCAACACACCCATGCCTGTCCAACAGACTCCCTGCAGTCTCCTGCGTAGCAGGCCCAAAAAAGGCTCAATGGCTAGTGTATATAACTGCCCCGATAGAGGGCATCCTTGTGTCCCGGTACACAATACAGTGGCTTGCAAAAGTATCCACCCCCCTTGGCATTTTTCCTATTTTGTTGTCATATAACCTGGAATTAAAATTGATTTTTGGGGGGTTTGTATCATTTGATTTACACAACATGCCTATGTGGGAAAAGTCCACAGAGAGATGAACCTGGAGAAGAGTCCCATAAGCAAGCTGGTCCTGGGGCTCTGTTCACAAATCAAACAGACCCCACAGAGCCCCAAGGACAGCAACCCAATTAGACCCAACCAAATCATGAGAAAACAAAAATATAATTACTTGACACATTGGAAAGAGTTTATAAAAAAACTGAGCAAACTAAAATGCTATTTGGCACTAAACAGAGACTACACAGTCGCAGAATACCTGACCACCGTGACTGACCCAAAATTAAGGAAATCTTTTACTATGCACAGACTCAGTGAGCATAGCCTTGCTATTGAGAAAGCTCTCAAAGAGAAGACAGGCTATGTGCACACTGCCCACAAAATGAGGTGGAAACTGAGCTGCATTTCCTAACTTCCTGCCAAATGTATGACCTGTGATGTCACGAGAGGCTGTGTCCTGGAGGGACGTTACATCCCCCTGAGGTGGCTGCAAACCCAGACAGCTATGGCTCCATCTGCTGGTATGGTCGGGAACTCCACCCCTCTATGGCCAATCTTCCCACGCAGCTGAAACAAATGAGGAGCTGATGAGCTGAAGGTTTGGGAAGGGAAGAGACACAGTCTCCAAGCTGGGCTCTCGGGAGGACAAGAGTGCTGCACGTCCACTTCCATGAGGAATATAAGGATTTGGAGATACTTACCTTTGGGAAATACTCACCTTTGGATATATGCACCTGTGGAAATACGTGAGAGACATTTGGAAGGACTTTTTGCTGGGTTGGCCACTAGCTGCAACGTGGACTACAGTAAGGCTGGGGAAAAGTTATCTGAGCGAGTGAGAATTATGATTTTGGATGTGGAAGAGACATCCCTGAACTGTTAACCCTTAAAGAGCCACAAGAGAACAGAATTTTGTTATATTTTCGTTAATTTCCCAAGACCTATAATAAAATCCTTGTTTTGTTTGAACCTTGTCTCCTTGCACTACTTGAGCAATCCCGCTGAAAGCTGTGTAGCCTCTCGTGACGTCACAGATGGTGGAGAATACGGGCACGCTCAAGCGTTAATAGTGCATGTCAGAGGAGGATACCGAAGGTTTGATCACCCAGTTTTCCAAGTTGGCCGTAGGCTCCCCGCCGACTGAAATGGAGGACATATTGAAAGCCCTTGTTGCTGGCCAGCAAGCCCAGATGCAAGCAAACGTGGCTCTCTTGGAGGAGCAAAAGAAAGCCAACCTTCTGAAGGCAGAGGAATTGCAGTTGCAGAGACAGAGGGTTGTCCAAAATACCCGCCCAATAAAGGCAAGTGACTTTATATCTAAGATGGGAGCTACCGATGACATTGAGGCATACCTGCATGCATTTGAGGCCACGGCCACTAGGGAAGCCTGGCCCAAGCAACAGTGGGTTGGTCTGTTAGCCCCCTTTCTAACCGGGGAATCACTGAATGCTGTCCGGGACCTGGGCCCTGACCAGGTTACTGACTATGATGCCCTGAAGTCTGAGATCCTCAGCAGATATGGACTCACAAAGTTTGGTATGGCCCAGCGCTTTCACAGCTGGACCTTCCAACCAGACCAACCTCCTCGGGCGCAGATGCATGAACTTGTCCGAATCGCAAGGAAATGGCTGGATCCGCAGAGGAATACAGCAGTGGCGGTGGTGGAGGCCGTTGTGGTGGATCGGTTACCTACGCGCCCTGCCTTATGAGGCAAAACGGTTCATCAGTCAACAGGCCTTGACCACGGCTGATCTGACCGTGGAAGCTGTGGAAAAGTACCAGGCCACAGCGGAGATGCTGAATGCTTCCCGAAAGACCCCAGGAGTGCGGCCCCACCACAAATGGGAAGAACCCGTCCAAAGGACCCCAAGGTCTCGAACCCAGCCACGTCAGGACTTATCCCGGCTCCAGGGGGAGCCAGAAACCAGGCGGGTCCAAGAAGAGTACACCAGGAGGGGGAAACTCGACAGTGTTACCGGTGTGGGGAGATGGGACATATCTCCTGGCAGTGTGGGAAACCAGCCGATGAACCTATGCCCACTGCGGAGTCCTCCAGCTCAGCACCCACACACCGTTTTGCCTCGCTCTTGGGAGTCGTAGATGGCGGCCCAGATCGACCCCCCACCTGCCCGGTAACTGTGAATCACCATGATGTGGAGGCCTTACTGGATTCTGGTAGCCGGGCCACCCTGGTGCGTAAGGATTTGGTGGGCCCCACGTGTCTGACCCCGGGGAAAGTCCTCCCAGTTTCCTGTGTCCATGGGGACACCAGAGAATACCCCATTACTGAACTTACAATGACCAGCACACGGGGAACCATACACACGACGGCGGGGTGGTTGATTCCCTCCCCGTCCCTGTCCTAATTGGACGAGACTGCCCAGCCTTTTACCCACTCTGGAGAGAGTCTCAGGAGAGGATAACCCGAGTACCTCGGAAACGGAGAGGCAAGACTCATCCTGGGAAGGCTCCGGTGCAATCCTCCGAGTTACTCACTCCCGCCCGGGCTCTGATAGGGATGGCAGGTGCCCAGACCGACACAGAGACGGAGCTACAGAATCTGGACAAAGAACTGTCTGGTCTGAAGGGGACCGCTGAGAGGTATCGTTTGTTAAAGCAACAGTTAGACATGAAGACAGAAGAGTTAGATATCCTCCAGGCTAAACTCCAACAGAGCTCCTTCCATAAGCAACAGGAGGAGCTGGAGAGGCTGCGCAGGACCATCGAGGAGTGTGAGGAGACCCTGCGCAGTAGTAAGGAGGTCCAGAAGAAGGCAGAGGAGAAGTACAAGGTGTTGGAGAACAAGATGAAGAATGCGGAGGCAGAGAGAGAGAAGGAACTGAAAGCTGCTCAACAGAAGCTAAACTCTGCTAAAACCAAGGCGGATGCGTTCAGTAAGAAACTCAAGGAGAGACAACAGGAGGCTGAGTCCCTGGTCCTAGAGGTGGAGGAGTTGAAGAGAGAGCAGGCTGGCAAGCACCACGGCAATGCGGACGCCCTCTCCCGGCGTGATGCCTTCTTCGCTGCCTTTACCCCGACGAGGACGTCGGTCCCGAGGAGGGGGATGTGTGATGTCACGAGAGGCTGTGTCCTGGAGGGACGTTACATCCCCCTGAGGTGGCTGCAAACCCAGACAGCTATGGCTCCATCTGCTGGTATGGTCGGGAACTCCACCCCTCTATGGCCAATCTTCCCACGCAGCTGAAACAAATGAGGAGCTGATGAGCTGAAGGTTTGGGAAGGGAAGAGACACAGTCTCCAAGCTGGGCTCTCGGGAGGACAAGAGTGCTGCACGTCCACTTCCATGAGGAATATAAGGATTTGGAGATACTTACCTTTGGGAAATACTCACCTTTGGATATATGCACCTGTGGAAATACGTGAGAGACATTTGGAAGGACTTTTTGCTGGGTTGGCCACTAGCTGCAACGTGGACTACAGTAAGGCTGGGGAAAAGTTATCTGAGCGAGTGAGAATTATGATTTTGGATGTGGAAGAGACATCCCTGAACTGTTAACCCTTAAAGAGCCACAAGAGAACAGAATTTTGTTATATTTTCGTTAATTTCCCAAGACCTATAATAAAATCCTTGTTTTGTTTGAACCTTGTCTCCTTGCACTACTTGAGCAATCCCGCTGAAAGCTGTGTAGCCTCTCGTGACGTCACAGACCATATTAGAGACACATACAGTGGGGGAAAAAAGTATTTAGTCAGCCACCAATTGTGCATGTTCTCCCACTTAAAAAGATGAGAGAGGCCTGTAATTTTCATCATAGGTACACGTCAAATATGACAGACAAAATGAGGAAAAAAATTCCAGAAAATCACATTGTAGGATTTTTTATGAATTTATTTGCAAATTATGGTGGAAAATAAGTATTTGGTCAATAACAAAAGTTTCTCAATACTTTGTTATATACCCTTTGTTGGCAATGACACAGGTCAAACGTTTTCTGTAAGTCTTCACAAGGTTTTCACACACTGTTGCTGGTATTTTGGCCCATTCCTTCATGCAGATCTCCTCTAGAGCAGTGATGTTTTGGGGCTGTCGCTGGGCAACACGGACTTTCAACTCCCTCCAAAGATTTTCAATGGGGTTGAGATCTGGGGACTGGCTAGGCCACTCCAGGACCTTGAAATGCTTCTTACGAAGCCACTCCTTCGTTGCCCGGGCGGTGTGTTTCGGATCATTGTCATTCTGAAAGACCCAGCCACGTTTCATCTTCAATGCCCTTGCTGATGGAAGGAGGTTTTCACTCAAAATCTCACGATACATGGCCCCATTCATTCTTTCCTTTACACGGATCAGTCGTCCTGGTCCCTTTGCAGAAAAACAGCCCCAAAGCATGATGTTTCCACCACCATGCTTCACAGTAGGTATGGTGTTCTTTGGATGCAACTCAGCATTCTTTGTCCTCCAAACACGACGAGTTGAGTTTTTACAAAAAAGTTCTATTTTGGTTTCATCTGACCATATGACATTCTCCCAATCCTTTTCTGGATCATCCAAATGCACTCTAGCAAACTTCAGACGGGCCTGGACATAAGCAGGGGGACACGTCTGGCACTGCATGATTTGAGTCCCTGGCGGCGTAGTGTGTTACTGATGGTAGGCTTTGTTACTTTGGTCCCAGCTCTCTGCAGGTCATTCAGTAGGACCCCCGTGTGGTTCTGGGATTTTTGCTCACCGTTCTTGTGATCATTTTGACCCCACGGGGTGAGATCTTGCGTGGAGCCCCAGATCGAGGGAGATTATCAGTGTTCTTGTATGTCTTCCATTTCCTAATAATTGCTCACACTGTTGATTTCTTCAAACCAAGCTGCTTACCTATTGCAGATTCAGTCTTCCCAGCCTGGTGCAGGTCTACAATTTTGTTTCTGGTGTCCTTTGACAGCTCTTTGGTCTTGGCCATAGTGGAGTTTGGAGTGTGACTGTTTGAGGTTGTGGACAGGTGTCTTTTATACTGATAACAAGTTCAAACAGGTGCCATTAATACAGGTAACGAGTGGAGGACAGAGGAGCCTCTTAAAGAAGAAGTTACAGGTCTGTGAGAGCCAGAAATCTTGCTTGTTTGTAGGTGACCAAATACTTATTTTCCACCATAATTTGCAAATAAATTCATTAAAAATCGTACAATGTGATTTTCTGGAATTTTTTTTCTCAATTTGTCTGTCATAGTTGACGTGTACCTATGATGAAAATTACAGGCGTCTCTCATCTTTTTAAGTGGGAGAACTTGCACAATTGGTGGCTGACTAAATACTTTTTTTCCCCACTGTACTTCCCTCAGATTACACAGACCCACAAAGAATTTGAAAACAAATCCAATTTGGATAAACTCCCATATCTATTGGATGAAATACCACAGTGTGCCATCACAGCAGCAATATTTGTGACCTGTTGCCACAAGAAAAGGGCAACCAGTGAAGAACAAACACCATTGTAAATACAACCCATATTTATGTTTATTTATTTTCCTTTTTGTACTTTAACTATTTGCACATCATTACAACACTGTATATATACATAATGACACTTGAAATGTCTTTATTCTTTTTGAACTTTTGTGAGTGTAATGTTTACTGTTAATTTTTTTATTGTTTCATTCACTTTTGTTTATAATCTATTTCACTTGCTCTGGCAATGTAAACACATGTTTCCCATGCCAATAAAGCCCCTTAAATTGAAATTGAAATTAATTGAAATTGAATTGAGAGAGAGAGGGAGAGAGCGAGAGAGAGAAATCACAACGAAAGTATTTCAACACCCATGCCCAGTCATCACATTTCAATTTATTCACAAACTCCTCCTCTAGTTAAAGCGATATGTATGTATGCATATGTGTTCACCCCCTTTGCTATGAAGCCCCTAAATAAGATCTGGTGCAACCAATTACCTTCAGAAGTCACATAATTAGTTAAATAAAGTCCACCTGTGTGCAATCTAAGTGCCACATGATCTCAGTATATATACACCTGTTCTGAAAGGCCCCAGAGTCTGCAACACCACTAAGCAAGGGGCACCACCAAGCAAGTGGCACCATGAAGACCAAGGAGTTCTCCAAACAGGTCAGGGACAAAGTTGTGGAGAGGAGAAGTACAGATCAGGGATGGGTTATAAAATAATATCAGAAACTTTGAACATCCCACAGAGCACCATTAAATCCATTATAAAAAATGGAAAGAATATGGCACCACAAAAAACCTGCCAAGAGAGACCAAAAATAACCCTGAAGGAGCTGCAAAGCTCCACAGCGGAGATTGGAGTATATGTCAATAGGACCACTTTAAGCCGTACACTTCACAGAGCTGGGCTTTACGGAAGAGTGGCCAGAAAAAAAGCCATTGCTTAAAGAAAAAAAAAAAAAAAACACGTTTGGTGTTCACCCAAAGGCATGTGGGAGACTCCCCAAACATATGGAAGAAGGTAATCTGGTCAGATGATGTTTTTCATTGGCAGGGACTGGGAAACTGGTCAGAATTGAAGGAATGATGGATGGCGCTAAATACAGGGACATTTTTGAGGGAAACCTGTTTCAGTCTTCCAGAGATTTGAGACTGGGACGGAGGTTCACCTTCCAGCAGGACAATGACCCTAAGCATACTGCTAAAGCAACACTCGAGTGGTTTAAGGGGTAACATGTAAATGTCTTGGAATGGCCTAGTCAAAGCCCAGACCTCAATCGAATTGAGAATCTGTGATATGACTTAAAGATTGTTGTACACCAGCGGAACCCATCCAACTTGAAGGAGCTGGAGCAGTTTTGCCTTGAAGAATGGGCAAAAATCCCAGTGGCTAGATGTGCCAAGCTTATAGAGACATACCCCAAGATACTTGCAGATGTAATTGCTGCACAAGGTTATGCACGCTAAAGTGTTCTGTTTTTTTGTCTTATTTCTTGTTTGTTTCACAAAAAAAATGTATTTTGTATCTTCAAAGTGGTAGGCATGTTGTGTAAATCAAATGATACAAACCCCCAAAAAATCAATTTTAATTCCAGGTTGTAAGGCAACAAAATAGGAAAAATGCCAAGGGGGTGAATACATTCGCAACTGTAGAGAGAGGAGGAAAGAGAGGTAGAGAGGGAGCCTGTAGGCTGACCCTGTGTTTCTCCTGCTCTGTGTCTACCCTCCGGGGGCTGCTGGACTTACTCAAGGCTTAGCCTGCATCAGGCCAACAAAGGAGAGGAAAAGAAAAGAGCGGAGAAAAGAGCAGAGGAGCCAACACTAACGGACCTCCTGGCCAAGTCACACAACTCCTGGCCAGCTCTCTTTAAACACACAGCCCTCAGAAAACAAACCACTTCTGCCCTCACTCACACACACGCAGGAGCACACACACATGCACACACACACACATGCAAGCACGCAAACACACACACAAGAATGCACACACACACACAAATAAACAAACTACTTCTGCTCCCTTGAATCCCTGGTGAGTGTACATGAACACAGCCAGCCTCATGAGAAGTAGGATTATACCTATAATGACAGTAGAGTATGACACCAGTGAGACAGTGACAGACAGGAGGGGGCTCACGGAAGAGCAGAGTGGTCTGACAGAAGAGGGAGGGAGAGAGAACGTCCTGCTGGGTCTGATACATTAATGTGGCTGTAGAGTGGATGGGAACTCAGCTCTATTACTAGTGACACACTAGGGGAAGTCTATTAGCATATTTTAGGGAGTGAGTTTATGGGAGTGAAGTAATAGCTCTGTGAGTGTTTATTTAACATGGGGGTCTGAAGCAGTTATTACACAGAGTTTAGAGCCCTGCATACTAATGTTAGGCCACAAGGTGACCACACACACACACACAGTATGTTATATAGATGGTGATAGGTTGGATAAACTAGGCTCAGTCAAAGGCCTCTTGATGTTGCTTATCTGGTATGTTTGTCATTCCTTTCCCATGATCCTTCAGGAGAACACAAACAGGCCCGTTGTGAATTTATGTTAGCGTTATCTCGGCCAGCTTTTATTTATGTACTGGCTACCTCGCTCTGCACTGCTGCAAGGCCAGAAGTTTGTGTATGTGTGTGTGTGTGTGTGTGTGTGTGTGTGTGTGTGTGTGTGTGTGTGTGTGTGTGACATATGAGGTGATTTGTCTCATGGACAGCATGTATTCACTGCGAGGGCTGGCGAGGGGGAGATAGATCGACAGAAAGAAGGGAGTGAGAGATAGAGAGAGGGAGACAATGCCCTTCTGTGTAAACCTGAGACAGAGGTCAGTCAGCTCAGCTATGTCTGACAGTGATAACATTTCTCTCTGTCCACAGCAACGTGTCCACTTACTATTAGGCACCAGAGTTATGGACAGAGGTGGTTCTTACAAGGCACACTCCCACCCCATAGTATCATGCCTCTGTCAGAAACAACTATTACACCCATCTGATGTCATTGATAAACCCGACCACCATGTCTTACCCGTGTGGTGTAAGCAGCCTCGGGGTCGTCCTCCAGGACTCTGGACAGGCCGAAGTCAGACACCTTACACACCAGGTTGCTGTTCACCAGGATGTTACGGGCGGCCAGGTCTCTGTGGACGTAGCCCATGTCAGACAGGTACTTCATGCCTGACACGATGCCACGCAGCATGCCCACCAACTGGATACCAGTAAACTGGGCATCGTGTTTCTACAAGGGGGAGGCAGAGGAGGAAGAGGGGGTGAAAAGAGAGGAGGGAGAGAGGATGGAGAGGGAGAGAAAGAGAGCAAAAGAGAGAGAAAGAGAGAGACAGAGAGAGACAGAGATAGAATCAGTCACAGGTGGAATGTCATACCTCTAAAAACAGATGTGACTGGGTTGAAAAACAGAATGAATATGACCTTTCTGTTTAAAAAAACTACAGCGGAACATTCATATTACAATATCCAAACCAATTACATTAACCTTTTAGATCACCTCTGACATTAACTTGCCCATTTCAAGGTGAATTGTACAATCCTCATCTCACAACCAAATAGGCTTGACAACACCATGCCATAGTCTTTGACCAAATAGATGGTGTTTTCCAGGGCACTATATAAAGGCCAGACTACCTGGTAGAGACAGGCGGAGTCGGATCAAAGCTGCTACAGTCATATAGTCATAACACAAACATGAGGTACAGTAATGTGATGTGGAGGAGCAGGATGACTGTGTGTGTGTGTGTGTGTGTGTGTGTGTGTGTGTGTGTGTGTGTGTGTGTGTGTGTGTGTGTGTGTGTTGTATGACAGTTCCCAGTGATAAAAGCCAGGCCACTCTACAACCAGAGGAAATAGCTGGAGAAGGTTGCAATTACTCCATTTTCAATCTGAAGCGATGCTGTGCAGACACACAGGCACATGTGGAAAACTGCTAAAACGGGACCTTCACACACACACACACACACTCACACACACTCCTGTCTGGTCATGTTGATTTAATGTTGTTCTGACGTTGGTTTGATGTTTTGCTTCGGCTAATTTCAGTAAGCCAGAGTTTCTGGTTAGCTAAAGTGGTATGCATGGGATAACTCCATAGGCCGGTGTGGAAAGCATGAAGGTAATGTGAAGATAACTAATTTAGTTGTGTAATATTTTAGACTCACTTTCAGAAAGCTGTCCAAGGATCCATTCTCCATGTATTCAGTCACTATCATCACAGGTTTACCTGGAGAGAAGAGAGAAACTAACAGGTTAGAGAATTATTCAGATTTGGCAAAACACATGCACGCACACACACCACACACACACACACACACACACACACACACACACACACACAGGGATCAGCAGTGCTTCCTCCAGGCAGGATGAAAGGGACCATGCAGGGCTGAGTGTACAGGTCCTCTGGGTCACCTGTCAGAGTGGGACATCTTTATTCCAGCATCAGCAGAGAGTTACTATAAATCGGTAGTGTTATCATCTGGTCCTGGTTCACTAGACTAGAGCAGACCAGACCAGAGCAGACCAGACCAGAGCAGACCAGACCAGAGCCGATCAGAGCTGACCAGAGCAGACCAGACCAGAGCAGACCAGACCAGAGCCGATCAGGTTTAGAACAGATAGAAATGAGGGGGAAAATGACTTTAAATCAGCTGTAGTCAAATGAACAGCACTGGTGTTACGACAGGTTTGTGTCAGATGGATATGTGTTCTCCCTCTTCACCCTTTCATCCCTCACTCCCTCGCTCTCTCTTTTGCTTTGTCTCTCTCTATCTATCGCTCTCCCGCACCCTCCCCATCCCTCTCGCCATCTCCCTCCATCCCCCTCTCCCTCTCTCTGTCACGCACGTTGTAAATGTATCAAAGTAAAACTCCACATCTGGCAACGCAGAACTCATTTTCAGATCTGTCAGAGGAAGGGGATGATGGAACCTGCTGTAAAAAGAAACACATTTATAACCCTTGTTGGAAAAATAAACTTCAATTAATAAAACTGTCTCCCTCACAAACTGCTTGCAATTTAATGGTGAGTAAAACAAGACTAGGTTTGGTCAGAGCAGTGGTTGAACCTTACCACAACCAGCACCTTTCATTTTCTACTGCTTGAGTACCAGCACATCTTATAGAATACAGTCTCATAAATTACAAACCCTGGAACTGTAAAATTAAAGTGAGTGCAGACACCTTTTTCATTACATCTCAAGCACTAGGTCTAGCTTTTACAGTGTAGTGATAAGGGGCTGACTAACTGACAGTCCAACCTGTAACTCGTCTAGACAGTAACAGCACCTTCCATTCACATAAGAAAGACTGCTGGTCCAAACACAGTCGTAGACATCGTTAAACCACCCCCTCTAAAAGACCCTGATGGATTGGCCCAACACCCCCCTCTATAGAAAGTCGTGATGGATTGGCCCATTCACCTCACAGGACAGCCTTTATAGTTTCAGATAAAACAGATTCCCTAAACCTCCTCCGCTTTTTATCCTCTCCTCTGCTCCCCTCTCTGTGTGTGTGTGTGCGCACGTGTGTCTGTGTCAGTGCTTCCGTTAGGAAAATGTGGCTCCGGACATTTGACCGGCAGCATTTTAATTTACCAGACATTTGAGAAATTGACCGGACCCATATACATTGGGTACGTAACCTGATTAGGGCGTCCACCCACGGTGCTCAGAATGACAGAAATCTCATTTTGATTACGGAAATTCATATTAACAGAACATGCAAGTTGAGGATGCAACAATGTGCAGTCCTTCTTACCGAATTCTGATGCGCACTTTGAAGATGTTAGAATAATTGTCCACATTTACTTTCCTCAGCCAACAAGACGAGTAACGAACAGCAGAATTCCTAGCCTATACCAATCTACTATCCCCCATAGTAGAAAAGTTTACCTATTCTATTGGTCAGCTTGTCGAGAAAGAAATAGCCTATTCCAAACAGACTCTGGGACAGTTGTGGGACGATGGATCCCAAATTCATCCAACCAGTAGGCCTAGGCTACATAACAAATAAAAAAGCAATGAGTCTGATGCAACAGATCAGAACATTTAGCATAAAATGTTGATAAACTATTATTTCTTCACATTATAAGGGCAGCAATACGCACAAGGCAGCAGGCTATGCGTGAATGTTCGTTACGTAATGAAATTAGAGGAAAACACTGTTGTCAAAAGCTCACCGCACATGTGAGCGGTTTCATGTGACAGAGATGAAAATATCCGTTAGAAATGTAGAAAGACGGGAGATCTAATATGCAACAACTAGTATGGGTTGCTAATATGACTAGGATTGTGCCTTTGGCTACTGGACAATGAAAGAAAGTTGATATAAAATAATTGCTTCCACGGATATGGTCTGATTTTGGCATGGCTACTTTGAAGCAAGGTAAGACATGCCTCATAATATGTAGTAAAACGTTAATTTGCTGTTTGAGATGCTGTCTGGCTCAAAGGCTCTGTATCTGTCTGTACACTTGTGATAAATAAGATATATAATGAATATACTGTACACACGCGCCAATTTAATTCCACTAAATTATGCCATAGACCGATAAGCATGACCAGTCAAATGTACAGTGGGGGAAAAAAGTATTTAGTCAGCCACCAATTGTGCAAGTTCTCCCACTTAAAAAGATGAGAGAGGCCTGAAATTTTCATCATAGGTACACGTCAACTATGACAGACAAAATTAGGGAAAAAAATCCAGAAAATCACATTGTAGGATTTTTTATGAATTTATTTGCAAATTATGGTGGAAAATAAGTATTTGGTCAATAACAAAAGTTTCTCAATACTTTGTTATATACCCTTTGTTTTCTGTAAGTCTTCACAAGGTTTTCACACACTGTTGCTGGTATTTTGGCCCATTCCTCCATGCAGATCTCCTCTAGAGCAGTGATGTTTTGGGGCTGTCGCTGGGCGACACGGACTTTCAACTCCCTCCAAAGATTTTCTATGGGGTTGAGATCTGGAGACTGGCTAGGCCACTCCAGGACCTTGAAATGCTTCTTACGAAGCCACTCCTTCATTGCCCGGGCGGTGTGTTTGGGATCATTGTCATGCTGAAAGACCCAGCCACGTTTCATCTTCAATGCTCTTGCTGATGGAAGGAGGTTTTCACTCAAAATCTCACGATACATGGCCCCATTCATTCTTTCCTTTACACGGATCAGTCGTCCTGGTCCCTTTGCAGAAAAACAGCCCCAAAGCATGATGTTTCCACCCCCATGCTTCACAGTAGGTATGGTGTTCTTTGGATGCAACTCAGCATTCTTTGTCCTCCAAACACGACTGAGTTGAGTTTTTACCAAAAAGTTATATTTTGGTTTCATCTGACCATATGACATTCTCCCAATCCTCTTCTGGATCATCCAAATGCACTCTAGCAATCTTCAGACGGGCCTGGACATGTACTGGCTTAAGCAGGGGGACACGTCTGGCACTGCAGGATTTGAGTCCCTGGCGGCGTAGTGTGTTACTGATGGTAGGCTTTGTTACTTTGGTCCCAGCTCTCTGCAGGACATTCACTAGGTCCCCCCGTGTGGTTCTGGGATTTCTGCTCACCATTCTTGTGATCATTTTGACCCCACGGGGTGAGATCTTACCCCAGATCGAGGGAGATTATCAGTGGTCTTGTATGTCTTCCATTTCCTAATAATTGCTCCCACAGTTGATTTCTTCAAACCAAGCTGCTTACCTATTGCAGATTCAGTCTTCCCAGCCTGGTGCAGGTCTACAATTTTGTTTCTGGTGTCCTTTGACAGCTCTTTGGTCTTGGCCATAGTGGAGTTTGGAGTGTGACTGTTTGAGGTTGTGGACAGGTGTCTTTTATACTGATAACAAGTTCAAACAGGTGCCATTAATACAGGTAACGAGTGGAGGACAGAGGAGCCTCTTAAAGAAGAAGTTACAGGTCTGTGAGAGACAGAAATCTTGCTTGTTTGTAGGTGACCAAATACTTATTTTCCACCATAATTTGCAAATAAATTCATAAAAAATCCTACAATGTGATTTTCTGGACTTTTTTTCTCAATATGTCTGTCATAGTTGATGTGTACCTATGATGAAAATTACAGGCCTCTCTCATCTTTTTAAGTGGGAGAACATGCACAATTGGTGGCTGACTAAATACTTTTTTCCCCCACTGTATTTACATCGACTGGTATTTCTATTAATGAATAGGCTAAAAAGCTTTATTTCGCAATGGGATTTTTTCTTCTTCTCCCTTACAATTGGCCAGTGGCAATTTTATTTATTTACAATTTTTTTATCGCCCAAAAGCTGGCTATTACCGGCTAATGGAAACCCTGGTGTGTTTGTGCGTACTGTATGTGCATGCAATGCATGCGTATGTGTGTGTGTGTGTGTGTGTGTGTGTGTGTGTGTGTGTGTGTGTGTGTGTGTGTGTGTGTGTGTGTGTGTGTGTGTGTGCGGTGCAGCCAAAAGCAGCAGCAAGCCTAATGAGGTGTGAAAGTCTCTGGATTATTAAGAATGAACAGGACTGGGTTAATAAATCACCCTAGAGCACAGACAGGATCTAAGAGCCTGCTCTCAATCATAGAGTACCCCTCCAACACGCAGACACACACACACACACACGTTACTATGTTTTCCCATCATTCTATCCTAAAAACAGAAAGAAACAGAAAGAAACATTTGCAATTAACTCTGGCATTATTCACCATCAAGACTTTAATAGTCAGAGTGATGGAATATTTATTAGACAAATAGAATATGATGAGACATTCCTCTCCAGATTATATTTACAGCCAGATGAATGGGAAACTGAGTGGGTTTTCACTGACTTTGCTGAGTAACTGGTCCTGTCATAATGCTGAGAGACATCAGTTTTCACACAGCACAGTGGCTTTATCTAAACTGTCAACTAGAATACACAGGATTTCCTTTTCTAGCTTTTAGTCTGTTTTTCAGGAGAACTTAGATTCCATGGCCAAAAACAATTTAGAGAAAATATGTGCAAGAACCATATCATAAGCATTATGGATATTAAGAACTTCAGTAGAACTTCTTCTAGGCAACCAAGTAAACCTTTTTTTTTTTTTTTACATATCATTAAATATATCGTATAATAGGGCTGCATAATTAATCTAATTCACATTGAAATCCCAATATTGACATGTGCAATATCCATATCACAGAGATCTACACTGAATGTACAAAACATTAGGAACACCTTCCTAATTTTGAGTTTGTACCCCCTTTTGCCCTCAGAACAGTCTCAATTCGTCGGGACATGGACTCTACAAGGTGTCGAAAGCATTCCACAGGGATGCTGGCCCATGCTGACTCCAATGTTTCCCACAGTTGAGTCAAGTTGGCTGGATGTCCTTTGGGTGGTGGACCATTCTTGATACACACAAGAAACTGTTAAGCGTGAAAAACCCTGCAGCGTTACTGTTCTTGACACACTCAAACTGGTGCGCCTGGCACCTACTACCATACCCCGTTCAAAAGCACATACATATTTTGTCTTGCCCATTCACCCTCTGAATGGCACACATACACAATCCATGTCTCAATTGTCACAAGGCTTAAAAATCATTTTACTCCCCTTCATCTACACTGTTTGTAGTTGATTTAACAAGTGACCTCAACAAGGGATTATTGCTTTCACCTGGATTCACCTGGTCAGTCTATGTCATGAAAAGAGCAGGTGTTCCTAATGTTTTGTACACTCAGTATATATCGCATGCAATTTTTTGAATTGCCACTGAGTGTAACGTCCATTTTTATAGTTTACTCCGTTTGTCGTCTCTCCATTTGTCATCTCTCTCCCTCTCTACTCTTGCAGCTGTTCAAATGCAGTCAACGGATTGTTCCAAAGAAGAACGATGCTGCTTTCCACGTTGCTTTTAAATCATTATATTTCTATTTCCACAGTTCAGTGTTTTGTATATCACAAGTCAATTCGCATTCACAATATTTGGTTAAAAAAAACGCAATTCGATTTTTGGCCCATAGCGTCCAGCCCTATCGTATAATTATTTTCAACTACAGTATATCATGATTCAGAATTCCGTGGCTGGGCTACAACTGGATATGAAACATTATTAAAACAGATCTGTTCTGGCCTGCTGGTCAAGTTGACCAGAGCTGGCTAACCTCTGTAAAGTTTTACTGTGAGTTTTACAAGCCTGCTTGTTCCTTTAAACTGATCAGTTCATCTGCTGTAGAGCGATCAGAGGGAGATATTTTATAGGTTTAACTCTTCAGTATAACGACATGGCCAAAATTGCAGTATAATGTGTGTGTGTGTGTGTGTGTGTGTGTGTGTGTGTGTGTGTGTGTACGTACGTGCATGCACCAGGCCAGAGTGAGTTAACAGGCGGAGAGCGCTGTGATGTGGAGACTGACTCTGATTGTGGACCAGAGGTCAAAGTAATTATTTCACAGTTTTTCAAGTAATTACCTTTAAGAGGCTGAGAATGTGTGAGTGTGTGAGAATAGCTGTGTTAAGGAGCCTCAGGAGGGAGGGTGAGATTCAAGCCAATAGAACTCAATAAAAATGGCTTCTCTTGTAAAGGTGTTGGCCAGTTTCATAGCATTGTTCAGTGTATAACTAACAACACATTCTGTCCAAGGTTGTTTTCTGGGCAGGATTCTTTAGGCTCCCTCTGGCCAGGCATAGCATACTTCATTCATACATAAATGTCACGCCAATATTTAATGAGTGATATGTTTTTTTTTTCTCTCATTTTGATTGTATAGTAAGATATGGTCTGTACGTACTCCTGGTGACCACTCCCTCCAGCCTGATGATATTTGGATGGTCAAACTGTCCCATGATTGACGCCTCGGACAGGAAGTCCCGCCTCTGTTTGTCGGTGTATCCTGCCTTCAGCGTCTTGATTGCCACACAGATCTCCTTCTTACTGGGCAGACGCAGACGACCGCTGCACACCTCCCCAAACTCACCTAAAAAACACACACAGAGGGTTAATAACACACACGCACTGACACCAAGGACCTGAGGCTACGATCTATTATTGATGACTTTCAATCAGAATAACTGTTATAATTTATTTCATTTGGACTACACCAGTCAGAAATTCTTGCCTAATTTCATAACCACACAAATTAGGCCATTATAAGCATGTGCAGTCATATGTATTTATTGGAAACCATTTCCCTCATTGAGATAACAATGACTAATTGAAGCTTGACTACATTGGCCACAGTCTATAAATGCCCCTTACATTTATATTTTAGTCATTTAGCAGACGCTCTTATCCAGAGCGACTTACAGTAAGTGAGTGCATACATTTTTTCATACTGGCCCCCCGTAGGAATCGGACCCACAACCCTGGCGTTGCAAGCACCATGCTCTACCAACTGAGCTACACAGGAGCTACCGTTCTCCTTTCCATATCATATAAAGCACTATGACACTCATCAGAGCTGACCAATTATCATTCCAGCATAGTGAGGACATATACTGTCACACCCTGATCTGTTTCACCTGTCTGATTGTCTCCACCCCCTCCAGGTGTCGCCCATCTTCCCCATTATCCCCAGTGTATTTATACCTGTGTTCTCTGTTTGTCTGTTGCCAGTTCGTTTTGTTTCGTCAAGCCTACCAGCGGTTTTCCCCTTGCACCGGTCTTTTTCAAGTTCCTGTTTTCAAGTTTTCCCGGTTTTGACCATTCTGCCTGCCCTGACCCTGAGCCTGCCTGCCGTTCTGTACCTTTTGGACTCTGATCTGGATTACTGACCTCTGCCTGCCCTTGACCTGTCCTTTGCCTGCCCCCCGTTTTTGTAATAAACTTTTGTTACTTCAACACTGTCTGCATCTGGGTCTTCTCCTGAAACGTGATATATACAGTATCATTCCAGCATAGTGAGGACATATACAGTATCATTCCAGCATAGTGAGGACATATACAGTATCATTCCAGCATAGTGAGGACATATACAGTATCATTCCAGCATAGTGAGGACATATACAGTATCATTCCAGCATAGTGAGGACATATACAGTATGATCCAGCTGTACTATCCCTCTGAGGTATGGAGCCTCTCTGGTGGATAGTTTCTCTGGTGGATAGGATCAAAGAACACAAAAGCTCTATTAGACGCAAGGATGAGAACTACCCTCTAGCAGCCCACTTTCTCCAGCATCGGTCTAATGTCCATTGCTCGTGTTTCTTGGCCCAAGCGAGTCTCTGCTTCTTATTGGTGTCCTTTAGTAGTGGTTTCTTTGCAGCAATTCGACAATGAAGGGCTGATTCACATAGTCTCCTCTGAACAGTTGATGTTGAGATGTGTCTGTTACTTGAACTTTATTTGGGCTGCAATTTCTGAGGCTGGTAACTCTAATGAACTTATCCTCTGCAGCAGAGGTAACTCTGGGTCTTCCATTCCTGTGGCGGTCCTCATGAGAGCCAGTTTCATCATAGCGCTTGATGGTTTTTGCGACTGCACTTGAGGTTCTTGACATTTTCCGCATTAACTGACCTTCATGTCTTAAAGCAATGATGGACTGTCGTTTCTCTTTGCTTATTTGAGCTGTTCTTGCCACAATATGGACTTGGTCTTTTACATTTACATTTACATTTACGTCATTTAGCAGACGCTCTTATCCAGAGCGACTTACAAATTGGTGCATTCACCTTATAGCCAGTGGGATAACCACTTGACAATTTATATTTTTATTTTTTATTTTTTGTGGGGGGGAAGGGGGGGTTAGAAGGATTACTTTATCCTATCCCAGGTGTTCCTTAAAGAGGTGGGGTTTCAAATGTCTCCGGAAGGTGGTGAGTGACTCCGCTGTCCTGGCGTCGTGAGGGAGCTTGTTCCACCATTGGGGTGCCAGAGCAGCGAACAGTTTTGACTGGGCTGAGCGAGAACTGTGCTTCAGCAGAGGTAGGGGAGCCAGCAGGCCAGAGGTGGATGAACGCAATGCCCTCGTTTGGGTGTAGGGACTGATCAGAGCCTGAAGGTACGGAGGTGCCGTTCCCCTCACAGCTCCAAATAGGGCTATTGTCTGTATACCCCCCTACCTTGTCACAACACAACTGATTGGCTCAAACGCATTAAGAAGGAAATACTTCCACAAATTAACTTTTAAGAAGGCACACCTGTTAATTGAAATAAATTCCAGGTGACTACCTCATGAAGCTGGTTGAGAGAATGCCAAGCGTGTGCAAAGCTGTCATCAAGGCAAAGGGTGCTATTTGAAGAATCTCAAATATAAAATATATTTTGATATGTTTAACACCTTTTTGGTTGCTACATGATTCCATGTGTTATTTCATAGTTTTGATGTCTTCACTATTATTCTACAATGTAGAAAATAGTAAAAATAAAGAAAAACCCTTACTTGAGTAGGTGTTCTAAAACTTTTGACCGGTAGTGTAGTTTATTTTCCTGTCATGTGACCTTTACTTGTCCCCACGTCTATCTCTAGAGACACAACGCTGACCGAGGAAGACTCTAGAAGTTGAAACGCGTTGGAGTTGTGCGTCCTGATGTACAATGCTGATCTGGCTAGTCCCCTGTAGCTCAGTTGGTAGAGTATGGCGCTTGCAATGCCAGGGTTGTGGGTTCGTTTCCCACGGGGGGCCAGTATGAAAATGTATGCACTCACTAACTGTAAGTCGCTCTGGATAAGAGCGTCTGCTAAATGACTAAAATGTAAATGTACTCGTCTTCTTTCTTGGATAGATTCACTAGGCAGGACATTGTGGTAGAGAGACCACTTCAAAGTCAGAAGGGGAGGTCAAGCATCACTCTGATATGGCTGGTGACAGGGACTTGGCTAGAGAGGAGAGGGTGTGTATTTGTGTAGGACAGTGATGTCACAGCTAAAACATGCCAAGCCCTCTCTCCTGTATGATCATTTCCCATAGCGGAGTTGGATCAGAGACGCAGGATCGGTACGGAGTCAGAGACACACACACGCAAGGAGGCATATCACACACGCACACTCAGAGGGTCATTAGTACTGGCCTGAGATTGGGTCTGGAAGAACTTAGCAGAATAATTACAGGCTGTCCAAACAGAGCAGCACGCAGCCTGCTGGGCTAAGGGAGCGGGGTCACAACTGGGCTGTGGTTGGCCAGTGGACAGATTGGGAGATGACCAGCACCAGGGTCAGTATTACCCTACCCTCCATCCTCCATCCACTCCTCTGATAAGCAGGAGAAGATATTTGATTAATGACACTAACTCTCACTCTGCTTTCTTAGGCTTTGATGTCTGCAGGTCATCTGTAAGGTGATGCATCTGCCTTATGTTTTAAAACAGTCATCCAGTCATCGTTTGGCAAGAGAAAGAGAGAGTATTTAAGATCTACAGCAGGGGTGTCAAATACACGGCCCGCGAGGGGGTCCAATATGGCTCCCGGGTGGTTTGCGTAACATTTTTTGAATAATATATACAGTGCATTCAGAAAGTATTCAGACCCCTTGACTTCTCTCACATTTTGTTACGTTACAGCCTTATTCTAAAATTTATTAAATAGTTTTTCCCCCCTCATCAATCTACACACAATAATCCATAATGACGAAGCAAAAACAGGTTTTTAGAAATTTTAGCACATTTATTAAAAAATAAAATAAACTGAAATATAACATTTACATAAGTATTCAGACCCTTTACTCAGTACTTTGTCTAAGCACCTTTGGCAGCGATTACAGCCTCGAGTCTTCTTGGGTATGACGCTACAAGCTTGGCACACCTGTATTTGGGGAGTTTCTCCCATATATACATATACAGTGTATTTGGAAAGTATTCAGACCCCTTGACTTGTTCCACATTTTGTTACTGTGATGCGTGATTTGAAGGAGTCAGGCGCAGGAGGGTAAATCATAGTATACAGAGTTTATTCCGTAATCCAGTGTAACCAGTCCAGTGCGCAAAACAGGCGCAATGGAACAAACATGCACACGGGGAAAATACCCCGGCAATACAAAATAATGAGCTCAACCAAGCTACTAATCCTCACAATAAACAATCACCCACAAGGACAAGGGGGGCAGAGGGAACACTTAAACACATACTAATGAGGGGAATATGAACCTGGTGTGTGTAATTGACAAGACAAGACAAATGGAATGATGAGATATGGAGCAGCAGTGGCTAGAATGCCGGTGACGACGAACGCCGAAGCCTGCCCGAACAAGGAGAGGAGGGAGCTTTGGAGGAAGTCGTGACAGTTACACTGGGGAAAAAAAGTATTTAGTCAGCCACGAATTGTGCAAGTTCTCCCACTTAAAAAGATGAGAGAGGCCTGTAATTTTCATCATAGGTACACATCAACTATGACAGACAAATTGAGAAAAAAAAATCCAGAAAATCACATTGTAGGATTTTTAATGAATTTATTTGCAAATTATGGTGGAAAAAAAGTATTTGGTCACCTACAAACATGCGAGATTACTGGCTCTCACAGACCTGTAACTTATTAATGGCACCTGTTTGAACTTGTTATCAGTATAAAAGACACCTGTCCACAACCTCAAACAGTCACACTCCAAACTCCACTATGGCCAAGACCAAAGAGCTGTCAAAGGACACCAGAAACAAAATTGTAGACCTGCACCAGGCTGGGAAGACTGAATCTGCAATAGGTAAGCAGCTTGGTTTGAAGAAATCAACTGTGGGAGCAATTATTAGGAAATGGAAGACATACAAGACCACTGATAATCTCCCTCGATCTGGGGCTCCACGCAAGATCTCACCCCGTGGGGTCAAAATGATCACAAGAACGGTGAGCAAAAATCCCAGAACCACACAGGGGGACCTAGTGAATGACCTGCAGAGAGCTGGGACCAAAGTAACAAAGCCTACCATCAGTAACACACTACGCCGCCAGGGACTCAAATCCTGCAGTGCCAGACGTGTCCCCCTGCTTAAGCCAGTACATGTCCAGGCCCGTCTGAAGTTTGCTAGAGTGCATTTGGATGATCCAGAAGAGGATTGGGAGAATGTCATATGTTCAGATGAAACCAAAATATAACTTTTTGGTAAAAACTCAACTCGTCGTGTTTGGAGGACAATGAATGCTGAGTTGCATCCAAAGAACACCATACCTACTGTGAAGCATTGGGGTGGAAACATCATGCTTTGGGGCTGTTTTTCTGCAAAGGGACCAGGACGACTGATCCGTGTAAAGGAAAGAATGAATGGGGCCATGTATTGTGAGATTTTGAGTGAAAACCTCCTTCTATCAGCAAGGGCATTGAAGATGAAACGTGGCTGGGTCTTTCAGCATGACAATGATCCCAAACACACCGCCCGGGCAACGAAGGAGTGGCTTCGTAAGAAGCATTTCAAGGTCCTGGAGTGGCCTAGCCTGTCTCCAGATCTCAACCCCATAGAAAATCTTTGGAGGGGAGTTGAAAGTCTGTGTTGCCCAGCGACAGCCCCAAAACATCACTGCTCTAGAGGAGATCTGCATGGAGGAATGGGCCAAAATACCAGCAACAGTGTGTGAAAACCTTGTGAAGACTTACAGAAAACGTTTGACCTGTGTCATTGCCAACAAAGGGTATATAACAAAGTATTGAGAAACTTTTGTTATTGACCAAATACTTATTTTCCACCATAATTTGCAAATAAATTCATTAAAAATCCTACAATGTGATTTTCTGGATTTTTTTTCCTCATTTTGTCTGTCATAGTTGACGTGTACCTATTAAGTGGGAGAACTTGCACAATTGGTGGCTGACTAAATACTTTTTTCCCCCACTGTACGTTACAGCCTTATTCTAAAATGGATTAAATTGTTTTTTTCCTCATCAATCTACACACTATACCCCATAATGACAAAGCGAAAACAAGGTTTTAGAAATGTTTGCAAATGTATTAATAATAAAAAACTGAAATACCTTATTTACATAAGTATTCAGAGCTCATGGATGATCAATGGAAACAGGATGCACCTGAGCTCAATTTCGAGTCTCATTGCAAAAGGTCTAGAAATTTGCACACATTTCTAAAACCCTGTTTTTGCTTTGTCATTATGGGGTATTGTGTGTAGATTGATGAGGGGAAAAAACAATTTCATCCATTTTAGAATAAGGCTGTAATGTAACAAAATGTGGAAAAAGTCAAGGGGTCTGAATACTTTCCGAATGCACTGTGTATATATATACACACAGGTATATGTTAATATATATATATATATACACACAGGTATATGTTAATATATATATATACACAGGTATATGTTAATATTTATATATATACACACACAGGTATATGTTAATATATATATATACACAGGTATATGTTACAGTTTCTTGACTGTGTCCAGCTCGCTAATAATCACAGAAATTAAAGCTAGACAGTCAAGGAGCATAAACAATTCCAAAAACGATAGACAGAGGACTATTTTTTGCACATTTTGACAGCAAGGAAATATAACAAATTTTCAGTGCAGCCCTCCGGACCTCGTTGAAGACCGAATGCGCCCCCCGGGGCAAAATGAGTTTGACACCCCTGATCTACAGGAACTGCTTGACTCCAGAGGGAGTGTATACTGCATTCTACAGTGTAAGTGCAGGTCCTGCAGAGTGATGTCTGTATGATGGCTTTACAGCCAGAGGGACTTAGGAGACTAACATGCTGCTGTGTGTGTGTGTGTGTGTGTGTGTGTCTATGTGTGCTCTCCCACTGCTTGCTATTCCCATGAATCACAATGCATTAACTTCATGTCTACACTCCTGCTGAAGACATCAGGGGGAGAGGGAACAGGAGAGAGAGGAGATGTGGAGGAAGGAGAGAGGTAGAGAGGAGAAAGGAGAAGAGAGAGGGAGCTGTGGGGGGTGTAAAATAATATCCCATCTGGAGGTGCGGTACCATTACCCATAGTCCTCTGCTCCAGCAGCATGCACTCTATTAAATGCAGTGAGGCAGCGAGGACTCCTTCTACATCCCCTTTCTCCATCCATCAATCCTTCTCACTTCCTCCATTCCCCTTCCGGCCATCTCTCAATCCATCCCTATATCCATACCACCGCCCATCCCTCATTCTTCTTCCCTTCCTTCCTCCCTCCCTTCCCTGCCTCTCCCTCCCTCCCTCTGTAGCAGGAGAGGAGTAAAATGAAGCAATCTCCAGCTGAGGTGTTAAATGAATCTCATTCTCACCACATTTAGAACAAACACACTTCACTCTCAAATAGGTTCTCTTTGTGCCTCTGAATGCCAATGTGTGTGACATATATTTGGGATCCCTGTGAATTTAATGTGGAAATTTGGTTCAAAATGTCTTAGGTAACCGTATCTGAATGCTATGTGTTATTGAAATGTGTGTGAATGCATATGTGTTTGTGTGTATGTGTGTGTGTGCGTGTATGTGTGTTGTGTGCGTGTGTGTGTCCAGGTGTGTGTGATGTCTCTTGTCTCACCTGCTCCCACCACCTTGTCGATGGCGATACAGGAAGCATCCAGCTCCTTGGCAAACTCATGGACGGCCTGACTGGGGTCTTCATAAGTGTGAGGGTCTACATAGGTCCTTATACCTGGCAGACGCACTGAGGAGGGAGAGGGAAAGAGTTGGCAATAGTCTTATTGGGAGAACCAGAAGGTGTGTGTGTGTGTGTGTGTTAGTAGATTGTGTTAGCTATAGGAATAGGCAGTGGAGACGAGAGACTTTGGCTGGGTCACAAAACACATTACGTCATGTATGGATAAGTGACGTCATGGATAAGGGACGTCATGTGACATGTATGGATGACCGGCTCATCAATAAGGCCAGTCAAACGTTCCCATGTAAGAACAACACTAGGTTGGTTTATGAGTGTGGCCAGCCCCCTAGGAAAACATGTTTCTGTTCAAATAAACCCCAATCAGGAGATGGCTTATATTGTACACAAACACACTGGCCCCGTACCTAACTAATGCTGAGGTAGGGGGAGAATGACTCAATGTATTTTAGAAGAACGATAGACAGACAGAGAGACATAGAAAGAGACAGACAGAGAGAGGGGAGGAGAGTGCACTTACGGTGACTGTTGCCAAAGTGCAGTCTCTTTTCATCGGGGTGTTTAGACTTGCTGTAGCCACAGAACCTGTCAGTAACAATGATAGAGATTAAGGTCACACCTTTACCCATCAGCCTTCACTTTACCCTTTTCCTTGCCGTACATCAGAGGGCATAGCACATTGATTGTGTGTGTGTGCAGTGTATGTGTGTGTGTGTGTGTGTGTGTGGGGGGAGGGGGGTGCAGAGGAGAGCAGCAGTCAGTCCAGTCTACCATGGTGTGTTTTTCTTTGCTGTGAGCCAGAACAGGATCTGTTGGACTAGTAATGAGCCTGAGAGTTCTACTCTCACTGCAGCACTGACTGCCAACATCAACCCTACACATGCAGGCACGCACACACACACACACCTCTCGCATTGGGGCCGTCACACCATACACACACAAGAGGAAAAAAATCAACAGGAGCATGCTGTATAGACCAGGGATCATCATCTAGATTCAGTCGCGGGGACGATTTGTCTTGAGCGGATGGTCGGGGGGCCAGAACATAATTACAAATAATTTGTAGACTGGCAAATTGACTGCAAGAAGCCCAAACAGATATAATATTTGACTAAAATATAATCATTTCAAACCTTGCTTACATTTGTATACAATCACATATCTCTCTATTATGCGTGGCAATACTTTGGCACAAAATCACTTGGAGCAGATATGCTGGAACAATAAAATAAAATAAATTTGCACAGAAAACTTTTTTTGGGGGGGGGCAAATAAAATCACCCGCGGGCCGCCAGTTGGGGAATCCTGGTATAGGGGTATTATTTAGCATTAGTAGGGATAGGATCTAGCCTTCCCACAGCATCCTCAGACAGTACAGTATATCTCTGCATGTGTAGGCCGACCCCCCGTGTAGAAAGAGACATGTAATTGGAGCTAACAGAATGTTTTGTGCATTGTGATTGGTGTACAGACCTGCCAATCACCACGTAGAGGAGGACGGTGAGCAGGATGATGGCCACAGAGGAGGAGATGGCTATCAACACCACCTGACTACTCTCACTTGAGATAGAGAACGCTGGGTGGGAGGAGAGAGAAACCAGAGAACAAGGCAGGAGAGAGATAGATGTTAGCATATACAGGCACAGGTCAATGCCAAAAATCTAACTATTGAATCACTGACATCCATCACTAGGTGTTGAATTACATACAAAATACAGTATTTAGACTCTTCAACTGTATTTAATATGGTGGGATCAGATCAGTACTTACAGTCAGGGCTTGTCTCAAACTCAAAGCTCCTGCTGCTGGCTCCGTAGCCTGCTGCAGTCCGGGCCCTGATCTGGAGCAGGTAAGAGGTGTCTGCCTTTAGACCACCCAACGTCACGTTGCAACCCTTAGACCGTAGGATGGTGTAGCTGGTCTCCTGCTCTTGCTACAGGGGGTGAGGGGGAGGGGGAGGGGAGAGCGAGCGAGCGAGAGGGAGGGAGAGAGTGAGACATAGGGAAAAAGAGAGAGAGAGAGAGAAAAAGAAAGAAAGAGAGAGAGAGAGAGAGAGAGAGAGAGAGAGAGAGAGAGAGAGAGAGAGAGAGAGAGAGAGAAATAAAGAAAGAAAGAAAGAAAGAGAGATAGAGAGAGAGGTTATTATCAGTCCATGGAGGAATGTATATAATAATGTATACATGCATCTGTCCACTGAGATTGTTGACACATCGGGTCACCCATCAGGGTCACACACGCACACGCATGCACACACACACACACACACGCATGCACACACACACACCAACTCATAACCCACCATGGTGAATTACCATCTTAATATTTTGTCTCTCTACAAATCTTAGCGCCGCCCTGATCCCTCCACCAGCCTAACGGAACTAGATTTACTGTTCGGGTCTACTTTCAGCCATTGTTTCCAGATGTGGGGACGGTACAGAAGGGAGAGAGGAGGGATCCACAGAGATGTATAGGATTCCCTGAGTGTCCGAGCCTTAAAGCTTATATTGGCTGTCGTACCATCCCTGTCCTTATTGAGCCAGAGAGGGGGAGAGGAGCTGCATGCCAGTGGATCAGGGATCATACTGTTATGGGGAGTGACAGAGATCCAGACAGAGACATTGGCTTCTCCTTTGGCCTTTAAGTAAACCCCCCCACACACACACACACACACACACACACACACAGTGATTCCATTCCCCATACTGTAGTAATTAATGAGAAGTGAGATTGGTGGGAATGGGATTGTGGGTAGGGAGAGAAATAACAGAGCAACTCTATTATGTTTCATATGCCTAGACCCTCTAGCCACACTAACTGGCCTGTTGATGAAGGCTGGTACCCTGGTGTGTGTGTGTGTGTGTGTGTGTGTGTGTGTGTGTGTGTGTGTGTGTGTGTGTGTGTGTGTGTGTGTGTGTGTGTGTGTGTGTGTGTGTGTGTGTGTGTGTGTGTGTGTGTGTGTGTGTGTGTGTGTAATTGTCAAGTGTTGCCAGATAAGGGACAGGCTATGGTTAGAAATGTTTTCTCTTCCACTAATCAGAAGAAAATAAAGAATAAAAAGCTAATGTATGTAAGAGCAGAGCAGACCATTTAAGCAATGCCCATATGGTGAGTTGATCTTCTACAAATACACGTTGGCAACATACATAGGCTAAGACTTGAAATGTTTTAATTTGACATTTCTTGGCTGGTCTTTTGAAATACAGCTCAGCATATTATCCTGCTGTAGACACCTCCTCTAAGAGCCTATGGTAGATCAGAGTATACTTTCAATATGTGATGATGAGTGTGGTAAGAGGGTTCAGACCATACAGCTAATATTCTCTGATTAGTACATCGTCTCTGTCCAGTGCACCTAGATGTCGAACAAATGCCATCACGCCTCATCACGGCTCCCTTTCATCTAGAGAACTCTAGGAACACACACAAACACACACACACAAACACACACACACACTATACCCAAGCTGTAGAGCCCTCTCTAAACCAAACATCATGTCCAATAAGCTGATGCCATCGCTCTTTATAGACCCAATAACAGACTGGCGAAGCGATACAGATCAGAATATTTTACACACACCACTCACACACACACTATAAAACACACACACAGACACACATTTACACACACTGTAAAAACACACACACACACACAATTCAGAGCCACTAATGGAGTGCATCAGGGATTTATGGTGCAACTTCAGTCTTTCTGTCTGAGAAGAGAACCCAATACCCTCGACACCCCCTCCTCAGGATTGCCCGTGTGATACCTTTTCCTTGTGCCTTGTATAATACCCGTTTTTATCATTCATAAATCTTTCCCAGCTCGTCACTGTTCACTGCCCTCCACATCATGTGATCCCCTGAAAATCACACGCAGGTGTGCCCAGGCTCCCTGAGCTCTAAGATGCATTTTGCAAGCCGTGCGATTGTACCCACTCTCTTTGTATGCTGTTGGTGGAATTTAATATGTCCATCATGTTCCGCTCTGACTGTCTAAATAGTGCAGTCTGGAGTTACAGTCTTATAGTGCTGAGCCCAAGAGAAGCCCTGTAAATACTGAATGTGTGTGAGCAGAAGGAATATAACTCATGTAAATACAGAATGCATTTCAGAAGCATTCCTTTCCATCTCAACCCCAGCATAAATAAACAGTGAAATTAAAGTGGATCTGAAAGTTTCTCTCTCTTTTCCAGATTAATGAGATAAAAACAGAAAAATAAATGCTAAAGTGTATTCCCACAAACTCTATTTTCATAAAGTGCACTAAAAAGCCTTATCTATGACTTAGAGTCATATAGCCTTTAGCTAGGAATACCAACAGTATGTCTGGAGCAGAGAGAGAGGGAGAGGGGGAGAGAGGGAACGGAGAAAAGGAGAGAGGAAGAGGGAGAGTGTAGGGATGGGAATTCCCAATTTCCCAGACATGGTTGATTGGTAAAGCTCCCACTACCACCATCACCCCTTAGCTTAGTCAGTTAGCCTTTCATACACACTGACCACTTATTCCTGTTCTACACACCACCAGGACAGTATAGGCTACCTCCCTAACCCGGCCTGTAATCCAATAGAAGTCTATATCTAGGTTAAATTACGCAGCATGGCTACTGTACCTAGCCAACTGTTTGTTTCAGTTTCAGTAACTAACCTTACACAACAACATCGGTACAGCTGTAAACAGGCTGATTGACTGAGCTGCTGGGAAGAAACTCTAGCTGGGCCCCTGCAGGCCTCTTTAGAGCTCTTTAGGCAAGCCTGTGTTTGTGTTGCAGTTTAGTCACTGAGTGAATCCCTGGTAGTCTTGTGATCAGATTGGGGCCCCACTGCTGGGTATAGAGGCCCTCAGTCACCCTCGGTCAGGCCTGATCTAGAGGTCCCGTGCCTGGGTACGGCCCCAGCCTACCCTGCATGTCCCTGGTTGTCCCCTGTGTCTCCCTGGGTGTCCCAGCCCTGGCCGTTCCACTTGGAGGAGCCTATTGTCCTGGGGGTTAGGAGGCTCCAGTCATGCCTGCAGCAGCTAGCGACCCATCGGATGGTGATGGTGGAGCGGATCAAGGGCGACAGCTCAGCTATTCCTGTGCCAAGCTGAGAGAGCTGAGAACGGTCACACAGGAGAGTGGAAGGAAACAGACCCTATAGGCCCAGACCTCAGATCAGTTTAGTGTTTGTCCTTCTGATGGTTGAGGTTAGGATGTGGGGTAAGGTGATCTGATCCTAGACCTGTGTTTTCCCGAGAGAGAGGAGGAGGGCAGCATTCTGCCTGCTAATCAGGGGATTAGGGGCCACCGTGGACTGAGATCTAAGCCTGACTGATCACACAGAGAGAGAGAAAGAGAGAGAGCGAGAGAGAGAGAGAGAGAGAGAGAGAGAGAGAGAGAGAGAGAGAGAGAGGGTGGAGGGAGTGTAAGAGAGAGAGAGAGAGAGAGAGAGAGAGAGAGAGAGAGAGAGAGAGAGAGAGAGAGAGAGAGAGAGAGAGAGAGAGAGAGAGAGAGAGAGAGAGAGAGAGAGAGAGAGAGAGAGAGAGAGAGAGAGAGAGAGAGAGGGAGGGAGCACTCTCGTTCAGCCAGGGATAGGTGAGCTATATCCTATGCTCACACAAAAACGAATATAACAGAGCAGCCACAAAGCTAGCTCTGAGGATCTTAGAAATGCCCATTTCTCTAGGAATGATTAAAAACATGTCACCATGGCTAATTTCACTATCAAATGTCTCCCATAGCTCTGTCCCATAGCTGTATCTGGCTCCATTGAAAATCAGCCATTCGTTCCACACTAATTTCCTCACAGAGACCCTGCAGACACATTTACTGTCAGCAATAAAACTACACTCCATTAAGACTGGCCAGGAGAGGACAGAAGGTGGAAGTGAGAAGGCTGGTTGGTGTGTCAGTGGGAGAGAGTGTGTGTGTCAGATACACAGACAGAGTGAGGGTGTGTGTGTTTGCCCATCTGTGTGTGTGGTCACCCTGCCCAACCGTTTACCCACTAGACTGTGGAATGTTTTTTCTGTGTGAGAATTTTGGCCAGTTGCCAAAGGAGATGGCAATAAGGCTCTCTCCCTAAGATCCCCTGATCACCCTTTTCCCTCTCTCCCTTACCCTGTCTCCACTCTCTCCCTTTCTCTCTGCTTCTCCCCCCCTCTCCCTTTCTCTCTCTGATCCACTGCCAGTGTAAGAGGGAGAGGCCCACTATGTCAGGGCCCAGTGAGGTGCCAAACCCTGATCCTCTTCCCTCTTCCCCAATCGAGGGCCCAGCACCCAGCACCCAGAGAGGAGCCAGAAGACTACCCCAGGGAGACATTAGAACAGAGGAAAACCAGGAGGGGCTGGAATAGGGGAGAGAGAGGTAGAATAAAGCCCAAATGGTGTTTCTTCTCTTCCTTCAGTTCATGGAATCAGTCCCCCAAGAATAGGTCCGCAAGGGGCCAGCAGAGAACAGTACTAAAGCATGTATGGTGTTTGTGAACTGACCTTCTGGTAGTATTTCACCTCGTAGTCCAGTATGATGCCGTTGGGTCTCTCTGGCTCCAGCCAGGACAGAGAGATGCTGTTACGAGACGTACGATCCTTCCTGATTACAGTCACTGGAGAAGGGGCTGGAAAGAGGGAGATGGGGGGAACAGAGAGGTCGAGAGATGATTGACCATATTGCACAACCTATAGCAGTTCACAGGAAGTTCATGCAGCATGTTCAGTCAGCAGTTTTTATCCTGTTAATAGTTCCTATTGAAGGGATTTCTGTTGGTTCCTGTTGGTCTAATTGAGTTAATTAATCCGACAGAGGATAACCAGAGGAGGTCCATACTGAAAGGGGGAGAACAGAGGGAGTCATAACATACATCCACACAGACTGCATCTATACTACAGGCCAGAGTCTCAGAGATCAACCCCAGAACCAGCAGGGACCATGATATCATCCCAAATGTATAGGGTAACACTAGAGAATACCCCAGGATATATAAACCTCATCCCTCCATCCATGCCCCCAGTGTATTATCCTCCCTCCATCCCTCTCTCTCATGTCGCATTGCCTTGGGACCTCACATGGTCTCAATCTGGCACTGTAATTTAACTCCCTCCTTCTCTCCCTCCATTCCTCTCTCCCTCTTTTTTCCACTTTTACAGTTGTATAATTGCTAGCTGGAGCTGAGAGGCCAGGCTGCCATGTGAAGACTGAGCTTTAATTTTATTAGACCACAGGAAACAACATGTTTGTCTTTAAAATGTTAGAGCCTCTCTTGATTCTGATCATATAGCTTCAGAAGGGCTGGCTGTTTTTTTCCACTGGAAGTTATTTTCTCTCTGTTAATGAATCCATATGGAACGAGTCTAATTTCAGTCTCCTACCTCCCTCGCTCTCCCTCTCTTTCCCTTGGTTTGTGATAGTGTATAGCTGTTGTTTTATTGGTTGTGCAGTTTATGAGTGTAATGATTTATCGTCTCTCTCTCTCTCTCTCTCTCTCTCTCTCTCTCTCTCTCTCTCTCTCTCTCTCTCTCTCTCTCTCTCTCTCTCTCTCTCTCTCGCTCTCTCTCTCTCTCTCTCTCTCTCTCTCTCTCTCTCTCTCTCTCTCTCTCTCTCTCTCTCTCTCTCTCTCTCTCTCTCTCTCTCTCTCTCTCTCTCTCTCTCTCCCAATAGGCCTCTCTCAAGCCCCAATAGGCCACTCTCAAGCCCCAATAGTGTAATGAGTGTAATGATGTATCGTCTCTCTCTCTCTCTCTCTCTCTCTCTCTCTCTCTCTCTCTCTCTCTCTCTCTCGCTCTCTCTCTCTCTCTCTCTCTCTCTCTCTCTCTCTCTCTCTCTCCCTTCTCTCTCTCTCTCTCTCTCTCTCAAGCCCCAATAGGCCTCTCTCAAGCCCCAATAGGCCACTCTCAAGCCCCAATAGGCCACTCTCAAGCCCCAATAGGCCACTCTCAAGCCCCAATAGGCCACTCTCAAGCCCCAATAGGCCACTCTCAAGCCCCAATAGGCCACTCTCAAGCCCCAATAGGCCACTACACAGAGGAGAGGATGTGACTTGTGTGTGTAGGAGAGGGGCTGAGACTGGTCTGAAGACACCCTGTCAGAATATCCGGACGATTCCCTCCCTTCTGAGACGGCCAGTTAATCCAGCTTTTAACAGCTTTGGCAGGTTTAAACAGGAGTGTGTAGTGTGTGTGTTTGTTTTTCTCTGACAGAGGGCAGCTTGCGTGTCCTCTCTCTCCACGGACATAGCCACATGTGTGTGTAGGGAGCTGTACATTGACAACCCTAATCCTTGTCAACTCAGTGTGATGAGTAATGCAGCTGCAAAATAAGGATGACTTACTGAGCTCTCTGAACTTAGATGTTCTGGTCCCCCTTGGTCAGTTCAGAGTAATGATCGGAGACCTCTATGTTGATAAATCTGTCTGATATTCTTAATGTGTTTACTAGATTTGTATATTGTATATTGTATGTGTTTGATGTATTTATACAGAGCTCATCTGTAAAAGAGACCCTAGTCTCAGTATGACTTCCCTGTCAAAATAAAGGTAAAAAAATAAAATAGACAAATACATAATCAGTGGATCTGTAGCTTTTGTAGCCTCTACCCTCCCACTCCCTTGGAGTGGTACACACAAGTCAGGAGACGAGTGAAGAGCACTAAATCTGTATGCGCACACACACACATTAAATCTGTATTTACTGCTCATCCCTCTGCTGTCATTTCAAAGTGCTGTGTCTGGCCCTTGTCAGCCTTTATAGAGCACAGCTGGTATAACACATAGGACACTCAGCATACACCTCATTGTACACCGTAGTGTGTGTGTGTGTGTGTGTGTGTGTGTGTGTGTGTGTGTGTAGGTATGTACACCCCATCCTACATCACAGGATCTATAGTGTCAAAACATGTATAACCCCCCCTGTCTCTCTCTCTACAGGCAAGTAACAGTGCATTGAGTACACATTACTGTAGCTAGCATTATCCTCCACTAACCAGAGATTGTAGTGTAGTTGACAGTGAAGTCTGGTCTCCTGGCTCCTGAACTAACTGAAACAGTCCCATCTATCACCACTCTGTTACACAGACAGACAGAAGCCTTCACCTACTGTAGCACTACAATAAGAGAGAGGAGACAGGACCCAATGCCCCAGTGGACGCACGGCGAGAGAGTCTTATAGCAGAAAGGAAAGCCTAACTCAAAAACATAGGACTGTAATGGGAGGAGTCAGCACCTTAACTACAACACACAGGTATGACTGAAAACGGAGGGAGAGAGATGTGTATGGATGATTGGGGAATGAGAGACAGAGAGAGAGAAACAGAGACACAGGGAAAGAGAAAGAAAAGAGAGAGAAAGAACCACAGACAGGGATGTATAAAGAGAGAGAAAGAACCACAGACAGGGATGTATAAAGAGAGAGAAAGAACCACAGACAGGGATGTATAAAGAGAGAGAACGAACCACAGACAGGGATGTATAAAGAGAGAGAAAGAACCACAGACAGGGATGTATAAAGAGAGAGAAAGAACCACAGACAGGGATGTATAAAGAGAGAGAACGAACCACAGACAGGGATGTATATAGAGAGAGAAGGAACCACAGACAGGGATGTATAAAGAGAGAGAAGGAACCACAGACAGGGATGTATAAAGAGAGAGAAAGAACCACAGACAGGGATGTATAAAGAGAGAGAAAGAACCACAGACAGGGATGTATAAAGAGAGAGAAGGAACCACAGACAGGGATGTATAAAGAGAGAGAAAGAACCACAGACAGGGATGTATAAAGAGAGAGAAGGAACCACAGACAGGGATGTATAAAGAGAGAGAAGGAACCACAGACAGGGATGTATAAAGAGAGAGAAGGAACCACAGACAGGGATGTATAAAGAGAGAGAAGGAACCACAGACAGGGATGTAAAAAGAGAGAGAAGGAACCACAGACAGGGATGTATAAAGAGAGAGAAGGAGAGGGAGGGTGTAGTGAACTCTAGTCATCATGCATGCATTCCTAGTTTGGTACTGGAATGTTGAGGTTTGTTACATTCCGCTGCAGAGAAATGGATTTGTCTCTGGGAGGGACTTTCACTGGGCTAAGTCCTCCTTCCCCGTTGTCTCTGGGTTGGGATGGTGGAGAATGTTTATATGAGAGATCGATGTGAGCAGCCCATCCCTGTGTTACGACTGCCTGTGTGTGTGTGTGTGTGTGTGTGTGTGTGTGTGTTCCTGTGTTCCTGTGTGCGTGAATGCGTGAAAGAGTGTTTATATGAAGGGTTGATGTGAACCCATTCCATTATAACGACTGTCTGTAAAAACTGAAAAGCAACACAAAGATTTATACAGAGTGTATTTGTGAGGAGGGAGACATTTGATACTGGTGATAAAACACTGAAGAACACTGAATGGGATCTCCTTGTAAATGTCCAGAGCTGATGGTTGGAATGCATGAATGTACGTTTATGTGTGTCTGTGTGTGTCTTCATCTCTGGGTCTCACCTGCTTGGTTGGTAGTGATGGTCACAGCAGCATATTGCCTCATGGTTGGGGCTAACTGGGACACTCCATTTTGAGCTTCTATCTCAAAGGTGTAGTTAGTGTGAGCCAGCAGGTCTCCCACAGTTACGGTAGTGTTCTGCAGGCCTGCAGCACGAGGGAGGAACCGTACGTTGCTGCGACACGCCTCACACACCCTCTGGCCCTCTCTGCAGCGCTTACACAGCACGGTGAAGGTGACGTCCTTACGACCTCCCGTGTCCTCCGGCCAGGACCAGTCCAGAATCACTGAGGTCTCATTGATGACTGAGATCACGTTACGAGGAGCGGAGGGAGGACCTGAAGAGAGAGTGAGAGCACGAGAGAGAGAGAGAGAGCACGAGAGAAAGAAAGAAAGAAAGAAAGAAAGAAAGAAAGAAAGAAAGAAAGAAAGAAAGAAAGAAAGAAAGAAAGAAAGAAAGAAAGAAAGAAAGAAAGAAAGAAAGAAAGAAAGAAAGAAAGGAGCATTGAAAATATATAATATACCAGGGATCATCAACTAGATTCAGCCGCAGGCCAATTTTGTCTTGAGCGGATGATCAGGGGGCCGGAACTTAACTACAAATCATGTGTACAGTGCAAAGTGACCGCAAGAAGCCAAAACAGATATAATATTTGACTAAAACATAATTTACAAACCTTGCTTACAATTGTATACGATCACATACAGTGCATTTGGAAAGTATTCAGACCCATTGACTAAAATGGATTACATTTTTACAAATCCTTATCAATCTACACACAATACCCAATAATGACAAAGCGAAAACAGGTTTTTAGAAATGTATAAAAATAAAATAAAATAAATACCTTATTTACATAAGTATTCAGACCCTTTGATATGAGACTCAGAATTGAGCTCATGTGCATCCTGTTTCCATTGATCATCCTTGAGATGTTTCTACAACTTGATTGGAGTCCAACTGTGGTAAATTCTATTGATTAGACATGATTTGGAAAGGCACACACCTGTCTATATAAAGTCCCACAGTTGACAGTGCACATCAGAGCAGAAACCAAGCCATGCGGTCGAAAGAATTGTCCTTAGAGCTCCGAGACAGGATTGTGTCGAGGCACAGGCACAGATCTGGGGAAGGGTACCAAAAAATGTCTGCAGCATTGAAGGTCCCCAAGAACACAGTGGCCTTCATCATTCTTAAATGGAAGAAGTTTGGAACCATCAAGACTCTTCCTAGAGCTGGCCACCCGGCCAAACTGAGCAATCGGGGGAGAAGGGCCTTGGTCAGGGAGCTGACCAAGAACCCGATGGTCACTCTGACAGAGCTCCAGAGTTCCTCTGTGGAGATGGGAGAACCTTCCAGAAGGACAACCATCTCTGCAGCACTCCACCAATCAGGCCTTTATGGTAGAGTGGCCAAACGGAAGCCACTCCTCAGTAAAAGGCACATGACAGCCCACTTGCAGTTTGCCAAAAGGCACCTAAAGGACTCTCAGACCATGAGAAACAAGATTCTCTGGTCGGATGAAACCAAGATTTAACTCTTTAGCCTGAATGACAAGCGTCACATCTGGAGGAAACCTGGTACCATCCCTACGGTGAAGCATGGTGGTGGCAGCATCATGCTGTGGGGATGTTTTTCAGCGGCAGGGAGACTAGTCAGGATTGAGGGAAAGATGAACGGAACAAAGTACAGAGATCCTTGATGAAAACCTGCTACAGAGCGCTCAAGACCTCAGACTGGGGCGAAGGTTCAACTTCCAACAGGACAACGACCCTAAGCACACAGCCAAGACAACGCAGGAGTGGCTTCGGGACAAGTTTCCGAATGTCCTTGAGTGGCCCAGCCAGAACCGAATATCTCTGGAGAGACCTGAAAATAATAATAAAAACCTGTTTTTGCTTTGTGTATAGATTGATGAGGGAAAAAAACAATGTAATAAATTTTATAATAAGGCTGTAACGTAACAAAATGTGGAAAAAGTCAAGAGGTCTGAATACTTTCCGAATGCACTGTATATCTGTCTATTAGGCGTGGGAATACTTTGGAAAAGATTTCCTAAATTAAAATAACTTGGAGCTGATTTGGGCCAAATTCAGCCCGCGGGCCACCAGTTGGGGAACCCTGTAAAATATAAATCAAACTGTGTGTGTGATGGAGTGACAGCAGTCTGTCCCTTTGCGCAGAATATTCTGTTCAGTTACCAGTCACAGGGAGGGAGAAGGGAGAAAGTAAGGACACAGAATAAGGCCAAACCTCAAACTCTCTCTGATAGATAGAAATGGCATGTTTTACTGTGAACAGATTCTCTGAATATTTCCAGACTTTAATATCAGACCTATGGAAGTAATTACACAGGGAACTAACCAGAACCACTGAGATCCACTGTAAAGGATTGGAATGATGGAGGAGATGGGGTGACGAGGATTGACTTTGACAATATAATGCCTTGTTGGTTTGTTTGTTTGTCTGTGGTGTTGGGGTTCAGATAGCGGATACAGTCAACTCTACAGTACTCTACTGTTCTATCTCCTTGACTCCACTCTACTGTACATTCAAAACGCACATCTAGCTGCCTGAACATAATACTAATGAGACCAGAGCTCTGGGTTTCACATCAGTCTCCAACCTCAGGCTGCCACATAGGGTGTGTCATGTATAGATGTATAGATTACCAGATATGATGTGAACAGCGGAACAGTGGGTGGAGATCAGCTCATATAGTCATACTGGTGTAAATCTATGTTCCTGTCCAAACTTGACCTTCCTTTCCAGACTCCTGCTCATTACCTTAGTCTATAAAGGTTTTAGGACTGTAAAACAGGACTCTACCAGATCAGTATGAGGAAACTGGAAATATGGGTATGCTGTGGTTGGTTGTTCTTAACTCCCCCCAGGGACTACAGACATGTCTGCTGCAGCTGGTTTAATAGGACAGCAGTCATCAGGGATGCCAGGGCAGTGATCTATGGGTAATGTAGTTTAGGATGCTTGGCATCAGCCATCTGCTTCTGTGAACCATTCGGATACAGCTCAGAGAGAGAGGAATGATGATGATGAGGAGAGAGAGAGAGAGAGAGAGAGAGAGAGAGAGAGAGAGAGAGAGAGAGAGAGAGAGAGAGAGAGAGAGAGAGAGAGAGAGAGAGAGAGAGAGAGAGAGAGAGAGAGAGAGAGAGAGAGAGAGAGAGAGAGAGAGAGAGAGAGAGAGAGAGAGAGAGAGACAGAGGCAGAAGCGGAGAGATGTTGTCCTCAGAGACACAGTGGCTGAAATGGTTTAGAGAATATACAAACAGAGAGTAAGCTCTTTTTGGCTCTCTCTCACTCACTCACACAAACAAACACACACACACACACAAACAAACAAACACACACACACAAACATACACAAACAAACACAAACACAGAAACTTACGTGTGCAGGCCATTGATGGCGGGTCTCCATCAGAGCGGAAGTAGTTTTTCTCGCAGCCACAGTGTAGCGCTCCCTCATGATAGGCGAAGCTGTGAGGTGGACACTTAGAACACTGGACGTTACCCAGTAGAGACTTATAGAACCCTGCTCTGCACGCTGAACAGAGAGAAGGAGAAGGAGGGGGAGAAAGAGAGAGATGTGGTGAGTATACAGGCTACATAGAATAATTGACAATAACAATAACAAATGTCATAATTACTGTACAAGCTAGATCAGTGACTTTAATCTTCTCTGATGACCATGAGTATGAACCCACAGCCACAGCCACACACACACTGTAAATCTATACCAGGGGGTAATGGGAGAGTAGAATACTAAATGAAAACACTGTATGTTTCACCAGTGCCTATCTCCCTCTCTCTCAGACCCATGCAGGACCTAGTATGAATTATGTAAATGAGGCTGTTAAAATGTAGGGGGCTCAGTAACTATCCTATTCACCATGATCCTGTTCTACTCCTAATGAACGGGGAGAATTACCAAATCACCAACAGAGATGATTACAGGAGAGTCACACATATCCCGCTCCGCTCTCCTCCTCCTCCTCCTCCTCCTCCTCCTCCTCCTCCTCCTCTCCTCTCCTCTCCTCTCCTCTCCTCTCCTCTCCTCTCCTCTCCTCTCCTCTCCTCTCCTCTCCTCTCCTCTCTTATTTCAGGTCTAATAATTGTCATCTGATCCATGCTGAGCAGCAAAGCTTTTAAGTCAGCAAGGAGATTCTCTCAGAGACGTTTAACTCCACTTTACAGCCCAGACTCTGTACGGGTTAGGGGTGTGTGTGTGTGTGTGTGTTATACTTCTGTATTGTTATTCTTTTAGAGAATCAGCAGGCAGGCAGCACTTAGTTCAGATATACAGTAGCTGCTTCTGGACATAACAGTAACAAACACAGAGGAGTAGAAATCTCCCCAGTCAGCAGTATAAAGGCTGACTCATACTACTTGTGGACAACATCAGTGGAACGTGCAGCTACGTTTATCTCTTACAGCTACTCAAGGTTTAGTCATGACAGAGTCCTATTCACTACTGTCTCCCCACTGTCTGAGGTATCAGCAGCGATCTGTGTGCGTGTGCGTGTCTGAGTGATGTGGTTTAGATTACTGTGAGGTCCATGGGGGCCCCTGCAGCAACAGCCAGTAACAGCCTGACTAATATTGCCTGCTCTGATTGGTGGATATTATAGGAAATCAATGTCAACACTTTTTTCGGCCAATCAGCTGACATTGTTCCCAAATGGGATAACCACCCAGTCAGTACATGCACACACACACACAAACAGCACAACAAAGAATGAACCCCTGAATTAAATCCACAAAATCTGCTAAAAGCACTCCATTTTATTTTATTCTTGATAGGCCTCAGTCCTATCAATTCTGGGCCCGTATCCACAAAGCATCTCATAGTAGGAGTGCTTATCTAGGACCTGTCCATATAATCTTATTCATTATGATCTAAAAGGCTAAACTGATCCTAGATCAGCACTCCTACTCTGAGATGCTTTGTGGATCCGGGCCGTGATCTCTGCAAAGTTTCTCCCAAAGCATTGCGAAGACTAACTAAGTATGACAGACACTGTAGTATCAGATGATGATGATAATATCAGATCTATCTCTGGGTAGAGTAACTCCTCATCTAGCCTGGTGCTGAGCATGTGTTATGTTCCAGACACAAACCAGAGCTGGCCACAGGCCCACACTTCCTCTCTCCTACATCAGAGACCCTCAGAACCTCACATCCCCAGGATCCACAGGATCCCCGGACAACTGATCCAAGTGTTACATGATGGAGAAGAGAGGGGGAGGGAGAGAGAGTGTGTGTGTGCCTGCGTTCAAGTGTGTGTGTGTGTGTGTGTGCGTGTGCGTGTGCGTGTGTGTGTGTGTGTGTGTGTGTGTGTGTGTGTGTGTGTGTGTGTGTGTGTGTGTGTGTGAGAATGCGTGTGAGCTCTATTGAGGAAACCTCTTCAGAAAACAGAGTGTGTGTGAACCAGCCTGTGTTATTGATTAAACATGTGCTGTGTGTGTGGGACATGCGTTTATCCGTTCGTGTTTGTAGGCTATGTGTGTCTATCCATGATTCCCAGGCCTCCCACCAAATACCTCTTCACCTCAGATATGTGGGATACGCATCTCATATCCACTCTGCTCCTTTTAACTGCACTTTTATCCATCAGAGAGAAGATATGAGAGACAAAGACTGAGAAGAAAGTGGGAGAGAGAGAGTGGTCCTCTGTAGCTCAGCTGGTAGAGCACGGCGCTTGTAACGCCAAGGTAGTGGGTTCGATCCCCGGGACCACCCATACACAAAAAAATAAAAATAAAATAAAAATGTATGCACGCGTGACTGTAAGTCGCTTTGGATAAAAGCGTCTGCTAAATGGCATATTATATTATTATAGAGAGAGGAGAGGGAAGTAGAGAGAGAGAGAGACGGTAGGACAGAAGAGAGAGAGAGAGAGAGAGAGAGAGAGCACACCAGACAGAGCTGTCAGTGACTGAGGGGTTATTGTGGACAAGTGCATCCATTCAGCAGGCCTGTTAGCACTAATTACGGTAACACTATCCCTGTCTGCTGCTCTCAGGACCTGGCCATGATAGAATACCTAGTCCCATGGCGAAGGCTAGACACACACACACACACACCATTGTCCACATTCTTTTCCGTGTGTGCTAGTGTCAGCCATATGATATGACAGGTGATGTGTAAAGCTCCATTGTCCAGCTGTATAGAAGACTGTGGAGCATCAATGACAGAATTAGCATAATCGCTAGAGGCCCAGGTCACACAATAGGCCCTTTTCACGATGACGTCATCTAACTTCCGCCTTTCCGCGTAGCAGGTTAACTTCACTTCCGTTCGCCCGTAACCTGAGACTTCTCTTCTGAGGTACGTTTAAGTTAAATTAGTAAAGTTAAGAGTAATAATGTTTACGTATATGCAATGGTTTGTAACTTGCTAACGTTATTGTTAATTCATAATTGTTCACTGCCTTAGTTACTTAAAAGTGGGCTAACGTTAGCTAACAACAACTTAGTACCAGATACCGATAACGTTAAAGGTAGCGTTACATTGCTGCCTGGCTGTAATGTAACAAGTTTACTTAGCTAGCTATCTAACCCTTTGTTAGGCAGTTAGTTTATTCATGAATGTATAGTAACTCACCTATTCAAATACTGTTGTGCATGATAGCTAGATAAATATTGATTCCTGGTCAAAGCTGAATGTTAATTTAGCTGTTTCTTTTCTCCCGGTGTCTGTATCGCAACAGTATCCCATCCAACACCGAAGCATGGCACAATCTTCGAGAAGATGCTATTGCAGTGTACCATTTTGTTCAAACAACAAACAGAAATTCCCGTATCTTCCCGTAAAAATCTCCTCAGCTCAGCAGGGAGGACACTCTTAAGACCCAGGCCATCGCCCGGCTGAGGATTTTAGTCGAGAGGGCCATACGGAGGGTGAAGGAGTACCATATCTGGGATGGGCTTGTTCCTCTTTCCACAGTGGGTTCAGTGAATCAGCTGTGGGCCATCTGCTGCCTCATGTCGAACTATCAGGGACCTCTTGACATTAAAGGAGACAAACCAGTCTGATGTTTTTGTCAACTGGAAGTTGTATATTTCCTGAGTAAGCTAGATGGGCTGTAAATAGAAGTACTTTTATATTACTGTATTGTATGTACAACAAAATGTAAATATGAATTAACTTTGTTGGTAATTTAATTGATCTAATGTTATACTGTATGTTTTTGTTAAGGGTAATAACTTTTTCATAGCTATTAATGAACCTAATGTGATATATTGTAAAAATATCCAACTATTAACCATGTTATGTGCTTATGTGTCATGGCACTGATGGAACTATTAAATATATGTTTGCAAGCAACTGCTTCCAATCCTTTTTGATTTTGGTAAGAGCATTTACAACATCGCAATCCTTTTCAAAATGTGTATTTCAATACATAGATATACAGTATATAACACAATTAAGTTCATTTGCAGTTAAAGAAAAACATGTCGACATTTACATCACAATCCTTTTCAAAATGTGTGTTTCAGTACATAGGAGATATACAGTATATGACAAGTTAATTTGCAGTTAAAGAAAAAAATGTCAAAGGTTCACCTTCCACATTTACCTTAACACTATTTACACATAAAATTCTGCCTTATGTTTTATAACTTAAGAAGACATCCATGTAGATGTTATAATAGAAATGATCAAGCTTCTGTCGCATTGAGTGGATAATCTCCTCATCCCTAAAGATTCTCTCAACTGTGAAGTCAGTGCGGGTATCTGTAATGAAGTCACACCACTGAAGTCCGCTTAAGGCGAGTTGGCCTTGAACCTGATAGTAGTATTTGTGGCTCTTCTTAAGGCAGGCCTGGCCTTTAACTGTGATCAGGTGTTTAACTTGGGTAACATTTTCAACATCGCAACTCTTAACCTCAGCAAGACCAAATGGTGGTGCTTCTGTTGGGCAGAAGACTTTAGCATCCGGGCTGGCTGCAAGGTGAGGTGAATCAGGGTGGATGATGACCCCGCATTGTTTCAGAGAGACATCACAAAAATCAGAATATTGCCTCAGTATCTCAGGTTCCAGATCCAACCCTCTTCTCATAGCAGCTGTCTGAGGAGTTCCTCTCAGAATGCGGGTTGCCAAAGCCTTGGCAGACAACTCCCCACGAACATGGCATATTTCACGGAATCTGCTGGCTGTCAGTCGGGGTTTGCGTACCTGGCTCCACAGCTGGCATTCTGACTGCATTCTTGTTTCTGCTTCAATAGCAGCAGACATCTCCTCTGACACAATCAGGCTGTCCAAATGACATTGTTGTATGTAGTTGGGCTCAAAATCAATGGGAAATTTAAAGTTGTAACCTTCAATAGGCAACTGAGGAAACTCACTGGCACCAGGGCGTTTAATAATATCTCTACTTAATTCTAGAGGGCACTGGTAAGAAAGCACAGACCCAAATGGCACAGGGCCAAATTTAGAGTCCACCAAATTAAGGCCCTCAAGCCCGTGCAGCAATTTGCAAATCCCTGGTTGTGGACGGATGTCTTTCAGTTTCTCAGCACTGGCCATGACGTGAGGATCCGGAATAGGCCCTGGCATGAAAGTGAGATATGTCAAGTTTAGATTTCATTAAATGCCACCTTATCTTTTTCACTAAAAAGACAACCACACTCATCCAGTCTCGTACATGCTTCTAATACAAATAAAAAAATATCCACTGAAAGTCTATATAAAAAGTAACAAATAATAATCACTTTTATGTTTGTATTATTTTAGAAATGCACTAAAGTCTTTGTGCTCTAGTACAGGCGGGGGGCTCATTCAGACTCACCATCATAGGCTCGGTACAGTGTGCACTTCACACCAGCTCTGACACTTGTTTTTTTCTTAGCCGCTGGTTTACACACCGCCATATCATTGGTGGCCTCTGGTACAATTCCCTGTGATATAATAATGATGAACAATACATTGTCAAAAGTCAATACAAACTGCAAAGTTCTGCATCAGTGTAACAAATAATGTCTGACCTGTGTCCTAGGCCGGTGCCAGGTCTGCAGTGCGCTGGTGCATGACAGAGGCAATGGCACTGTCTTAAAGCCCATGGTAACATAGTGAGCACTTTGAAAAAGAAGTGCTACTATGTGATTACATAGTGCTTTCCCAGCAGAGCAGGAACATGACATGTGATTGAGTACCACAGGAACCTCTGCAGAGTCTAGTGTAACCTGTTCATAGAGACATAACAATTAGTGCTGTACTTACAAAACATTTTTTTCAGTTTCATTATAAACTACTGTACACAATTTTCAAAACCCAATTTCTTTTTTTAATTAAGAAAAATTGGCTGTTCTGAAACCTTTGACAAGTAGTGCCAACACTTATCGAAAATTTGAACATTTTGAGTTATCACAGAATCTTTCCCAGTCTTTATTGCCGTCAACAACCCACATCGGTTTGTTAGAATTTCGTTGTGTATTAAGTTTAATGATACAAAATCAGAGCTCAGACTGAGAAACAAACTGATCCACAGTGGAACATTGTGGAATCATTCTTATTAAATCTGCAACCGCAGCAAAACACAACAAAAAGAAAACTTATCTATCTTAACCTATCTTATCATAATGTTAGAGAACTGTTTATCTGAGAAACCTGAAGCCGATGAGCCTCCTCATTTTTCTTCATGGACCTGTAACATCGCCCTCTCACTGTCACCTCACCGTTAACTACACTTGAGACTGTTTCAATACAGTGATTGGGAGAAAGGGCGCAGCATTAGCCATTAATACATTACTGACTCTTATCTTACGGTCGATACAAACAGCAGTAATATTAAAAAGAGGCTGCAAAACAGAAACTCGTCAGCTCATAACCTTCGCTAGCATAGGGCTAATTTAAGCTAAATAAAGATAAACACGTACCTTCATAATCAAACAGGTAACCTTCAACGAAGAACTTGTAGCCTTTATCAAGCTTCGATCTTGAAGTAAGGGACCACTTGTCAGCAAGTCGTTCTACGTCGTTAAGTCGTATTGGTGGCAGATGTGAAAGGGACTGGGTGAACTCCATAATGATGTGCTACTAGCTAAGCGTTCCTAAGCGACACCGGATGTAAACATAACCTGCATCGCGGCAGAACGGAAGTTGTCTGACGTCACGTGAAAAGGGCCTATACCTCATCTAATATTAACTAGTCTGCTGATTGTCTCCTTTAATCTGGGGTGCAGGTACTAACACGCACGCACGCACACACAAACACACACACACACACACACACACACACACACACACACACACACAAACACACAGGGGTTTTTAGTAAACAGAGCAGAAACAGAGTGTGGACTAAACACATTATTTCCAGCTTCAGAGACCTACTCCCTTCAGTCTACAAGGTCACAGTGACTTTTACCCCCTTTCCCTCTCTCCCTCCCTCTCTCCCTCCCTCCCTCCAGCCATTGCCTCATACAGACAGATTGGATCAGTGTTCCTGGGGGAGAGGCACTGCTCAGAGTTAGAGATGGCAGGAGCTTCTGAAGGAGGTAAAGAGGGAGGGAGAGTGCGAGAGAGAGAGAGAGCGAGAAGGCAAGAAAGAGGGACAGTGGGATGCCAAAGCCCCCCCTCCCCTCCCCACCCTCCTCCCCTCCCCCGCCATGGTCCCTGACTGTTGTGTGGTGGCTTTATTAGCACGGTAATGTGTACTGAACACTGGGGACTGTTTACTCTACCAAACATGTGTTTCCTGCCTGCTACAATGCTGCTACTGTAGACCCAAACCCTCCTCTCCTCTCCTCTCCTCCCCCTCTTCCTCTCTCATCAGGGTATTTTATTATTTAAATCAGCTCTGGATCAGATCGCTTAATTAGGCTGTGGAGTGCCAGGGTTACACACACACACACACACACACACACACACACACACACACACACACACACACACACACACACACACACACACACACACACACACAGACACACACACACACAAACACACTCCAACTGTGCTGCGGTGCATCTGAAGAGGCTCTTTGAGAGCGGTAGGTAGGAGATGAATAGAGATGGATTGAGGGCCTCTCCAGTGCCATTACCCTGCAGTTAACAACACAAACACCAATCTGCCTCAACACAGCTCACACACAACAGCTAACACACACTGCCTCTACAGCTAACACACACTGCCTCTACAGCTAACACACACTGCCTCTACAGCTAACACACACTGCCTCTACAGATAACACACTTTTTTATTTTTATTTATTTTTATTTAACCTTTATTTAACCAGGAAGGGCTCATTGAGATTTAAAATCTCTTTTTCAAGAGCGTCCTGGCCAAGATAGGCAGCACCAAGTCATTACAAAAAAATTACAGACAGACAACATGAAAAACTACAAGTAATCTAGTAAAAACCATTCATGAAATCACAAGAGTATAACAATATCAAAAACAGCCAATTAAAAACATTGACAGGTCAGGGAATCAGCCTCAAAATCCTTCATCCGAGATTTAAAAACACCAATCGGGACAAGTTCTTCCAGTTTAAAATTATTTTGTAAGGTGTTCCAAGACGATGGCGCAGAGTACATAAAAGACCTTTTACCAAATTCAGTTCGGACATTTGGAACAGTTAGCAGGATAAAGTCCAGTGAACGAAGAGAGTACCCACCACATTTCTGAACAATAAAAATGCCCAAATAAAAGGTAGTAAACCCAAAATGGCTTTGTAAATAAAAGTATACCAGTGACTGAGCCTACGAGTGACTAGAGAAGGCCAGCCAACCCTGGTATACAAAGTACAGTGGTGCGTAAGGGTTTTGCAGTTTAAAATAAATCTCAAAGTACCATGGTAAAGAGTGTCAATTGATCTCAAACACTGAGCGGAAGCATTCATATATAAAATATCCCCATAGTCTAGTAAAGGCATAAATGTAGCTGATACTAGCCTCCTTCTGGCTTCAAAAGAAAAACAGGCCTTATTCCTAAAATAAAATCCCAATTTCAGCTTCAATTTTTTTGTAAGTTGTTGAATATGCAATTTAAAAGAGAGGCCGTCATCAATTAGAATTCCAAGATATTTATATGAGGTTACAACCTCAATCTCCTTGCCCTGACAGGTAGTAACAGGTGAAAGGTTCAGAGGTCTATTTCTTGCATTAGAAAACACCATTAGTTTAGTTTTGTCAGTATTGAGGATAAGCTTCAATTGACACAAGGTATGTTGAACAGTATAAAAAGCAGTTTGCAAGTTCTGGAAAGCTTTTGTAAGAGATGAGGCACAACAGTAAATAACAGTATCATCAGCATAAAAATGAAGTTGTGCATTTTGGACATTTTTGTCTAAATCATTAATATAAATAGTGAATAAGAGAGGACCAAGTACAGAGCCCTGGGGCACACCATTCAGGACAGACAATTTAACAGACATAAGCCCATCAAATTGAGTGCACTGAGTTCTATCAGACAGATAGTTAGCAAACCATGCAACTGCATGCTCCGAAAGACCTACACTCAACAATCTCTGCCTTAGTATAGCATGATCAACTGTATCAAAAGCCTTAGAGAGATCAATAAAAAGTGAGACACAGTGCTGTTTTTTGTCAAGGGCTTCAGTGATATCATTTAAAACCTTCATGGCTGCTGTAATTGTGCTATGCTTCTTCCTGAAGCCCGATTGATACATTGATAAAATAGAGTTAGTAAATAAAAACTCTTTTAGCTGTTCACTTACAAGGGTTTCAAGTATTTTCACCAGGGGTGACAGCTTTGAGATTGGCCTATAATTATTTAAAAGAGTTGGATCTCCCCCTTTTAAAAGTGGTAGGACAAATGCTGATTTCCAGATCTTTGGAATTTCATTACATTCCAGGGTTAGATTGAACAGATATGTAAGTGGTTCAGCTATGAAATCAGCTGCCAGATTTAAAAGCAGGGATCCAAAAGATCAGGACCTGCAGGCTTTCTTTGATCTAAGGATTTCAGGGCTTTATGTACCACCTGCACTGAGAATGGCAGAAAACTAAAAGTTTGACCAGCTCTCACTGGTTCATCCACACAGGGTTGTACAGAGACAGAGGACACTGGTTCATCCACACAGGGTTGTACAGAGACAGAGGACACTGAATCAAACAGCCTACCAGATGATACAAAGTGCTCATTGAAACAATTCAGCATTTCAGTTTTGTCATATATAGCAACAGAGTCCTTCAAAACACATGACGGTAATTCATTAACATTACTGTTACCAGACATAGACTTAATAGCATTCCAAAACTTTCTAGGGTCATTCAGGTTATCAGTGGTAACAGACATAAAATATTCAGACTTGGCCTTCCTGAGAAGAAAAGAACACTTGTTTCTTAACTGCCTAAAAATAAGCCAATCAGCATCAGAACAAGATTTCCTTGCTTTAGCCCAGGCTAGATTACGGTCGTGAATAATACAAGACAGCTCAGAAGAAAACCATGGATTATCCCGCCCTTTAACCCTGAACCTGCGGAATGGTGCATGTTTGTTTACTATTTGGAAAAAACCATCATGAAAGAATATCCAGGCAGTTTCCACATCAGGGATAAGCTCAATCTTGCTCCAGTCAAAATAAAACAAATCATGAAAGAAAGCCTGCTCATTAAAACACTTCAAATTTCTCTTACGAATAAAACGTGGATTTGTCTTTGGAACCTTAGTATTTCTAACAGCAACCACAGCACAATGGTCACTTAAATCATTACAAAAACACCAACCGCAGAATATTTATGTGGAACATTTGTCAATATCAAATCAATCAGGGTAGATTTATCAGGGCATTTAAGATTTGGGCGAGTGGGTGAATTAATCAACTGGGTAAGATTCATAGAATTACAAAACATTTTTAAATCATCAGACACCGGCTTTAACCAACACCAGTTGAGATCACCAATCAAGATCATTTCACTGTAAAGAAGTTTAGACATAAGGTGCGTCAAAGAAGAAAATGCATCACCAAGAGCAGAGGGGGGTCTATAACAGCCAATCACAGTTATAGAGAGGCCCTTTGAAACCTCAATATTCATACCAAGAAATTCCAACTGTTTACAAATAGTTTCAGACTTTGCCACACTTACATGGAATTTAGATTTTACATATATAGCCACACCCCCACCTTTCTTAACCCGATCTGCACGATAAACATTGTAACCACTTATACAAATATCCTTATCAAAAATAGACTTGCTGAGCCAGGTTTCCGAAAACACAATTACATCAGCATCAGTTGATTTAGCCCAAATCCTAACCCCATCAATTTTTGACAACAGGCTGCGTACATTTAAATGAAAAATACCAAAACCAGATCTTGATTTAAAATCAGAGGGGGTTTGGAGACATTGCATATCAGGGCCAGGGTTAGGTTGCACGTTACCTGATATCAACAACAGAAGAATAACTAGGCACCTCTGTTTAATAACCTTGCACGGCTTCTCTTTTTTAAGAGACCTACTGCAAGCGAATTCTACAAGTGAGTTTCCAGACAATACAAAACAGTCATTTAAAACCATTAGACTTTGGTAGTGACACAAATTCGTACTGTTCACATCATGCCACAAATGCATCGGCACTTGGACGAGTGGACCGAGTGAAAAAGAGCGAGTTCCTGCAGACAAAATGTCTAATGGACGCGAGAGTACATTGTCAGATGTACTCACCCCTGCGACAATGTTCGTTTTCTCCAGAGTTCAATAAAGTCAGTGCACAAAGCAATACCACGTAAATTGTCATTTTCTCTGACCAAAAAACAAGAGGCCAACGAAGGTAAGTGGAGAGAGGGACAGCGTGTATGTGAGTCAATGTGAGTGTTTGCGCGTGTGAGTAGATTGGGTGTTGAGGGCGATAGAGAGAACGGGTTGAGCTGCCACTGACAGCCAGGCGAAGAGCAAGGAGCAGCTCGGACAAGACATTCCGCGGACTAACGAGGAACTCAGGCCAGCCAGAGATAGGGTTACTTTGGTAAACTTCAAGTAATGAAGTTCCGAGTTGAGGAGGACCCGTGATCTTTACACCAGCAAAAATAAAATAGTTTGCACTACGCAACAACGAAGTTACACAACCATAAATAAATAGATTATTAGTAGGTTAAAATGTACTAGTCACAAACAAACGACTTGACAAACGACTTGACATGCTGCCATCTTGGATTGATACAATGCGTGAGTCTACAGCTAACACACTGCCTCTACAGATAACACACACTGCCTCTACAGCTAACACACTGCCTCTACAGCTAACACACACTGCCTCTACAGCTAACACACTGCCTCTACAGCTAACACACTGCCCCTACAGCTAACACACACTGCCTCTACAGCTAACACACACTGCCTCTACAGGTAACACACTGCCTCTACAGCTAACACACTGCCTCTACAGCTAACACACTGCCTCTACAGCTAATGCACTGCCTCTACAGCTAACACACACTGCCTCTACAGCTAACACACACTGCCTCTACAGCTAACACACTGCCTCTACAGCTAACGCACTGCCTCTACAGCTAACACACACTGCCTCTACAGCTAACACACTGCCTCTACAGATAACACACTGCCTCTACAGCTAACACACACTGCCTCTACAGCTAACACACTGCCTCTACAGCTAACACACACTGCCTCTACAGCTAACACACTGCCTCTACAGCTAACACACTGCCTCTACAGCTAACACACTGCCTCTACAGCTAACACACTGCCTCTACAGTTAACACACTGCCTCTACAGCTAACACACTGCCTCTACAGCTAACACACTGCCTCTTCAGATAACACACTGCCTCTACAGCTAACACACTGCCTCTACAGCTAACACACACTGCCTCTACAGATAACACACTGCCTCTACAGCTAACACACTGCCTCTACAGCTAACACACTGCCTCTACAGCTAACACACTGCCTCTACAGCTAACACACACTGCCTCTACAGCTAACACACTGCCTCTACAGCTAACACACACTGCCTCTACAGCTAACACACTGCCTCTACAGCTAACGCACTGCCTCTACAGCTAACACACACTGCCTCTACAGCTAAAACACTGCCTCTACAGATAACACACTGCCTCTACAGCTAACACACTGCCTCTACAGCTGACACACACTGCCTCTACAGCTAACACACTGCCTCTACAGCTAACACACACTGTCTCTACAGCTAACACACTGCCTCTACAGCTAACACACTGCCTCTACAGCTAACACACTGCCTCTACAGCTAACACACTGCCTCTACAGATAACACACTGTCTCTACAGCTAACACACTGCCTCTATGAGCTAGTGTAAAATTGGAAGTAAACTTCGCTCATCGATTGTGACCAACATGGTATTGTACTCTAGTAGTGGGTGACTGTGTTAGACCTCTGATATGAAGCTTAGGCACTCTCTCACTGCAATGACATCTGTATTACAGGCAGGCTGCGTTTCAACAGTCGTGCCTGCCATAAGCACACACACACACAGACACATTCGCAGATGTAGACAAGCACGCACACAGTCAAATGCACACACAAACACACACACACACAGTCCTGGTTCATCAGAGCAGCACCTCACGCGTGCCCCCAGGGCTCCCTCCCTCACCCCTCGTTCCAGAGGATGAAGAAAATATAAATGAATTTAATCAACTCATCAAAGGCTTATTAGAATATGTGCTGAGTCGCAAGACTGCTGAGATCACAACATCACCCCGAGGTGTGGAGAGAGAGTGTGGGGGAGGGGAGGATTTTGGTTTGAGGGTGAATGGAGAGGGTGAGTGAGATTGAGTGTAAAGCTGTTTCTTGCATTGATAACACTTCTAGAAATAAATGTTGTCGAGGCCTCTCATGGAATGCCTGGCTCTTCGAATAGGGCATCACAGTCTCTCTGCTCTGCTCTGCAGGCTCTATAGCCACAGCTGGCTCTTTGTGGAAAGCTATAAAACTGAGACAGGGTAAATATGCCAACCTCTCTCTCACACACATACACACAACAAACACACACACACACAGAGGCTCGGACAATCTCCTTGCCGCATCCACAGAGGATGCAATAACCTTTTCCCACATCCTCCACTTTAGCCGGGTCACTGACAGAATCCAGGACATCATGCTGCCTACACACGCGCACACACACACACACACACACACACACACACACACACACACACACACACACACACACACACACAAACACACACACACACAGGTCATTGAGAAAATCCAGGACATTGCCACTCTGAAACTCTCAAGCTTCCAGTCTGCTGCCTCCAATCACCCAGAGATACAGAATTAAACAAGAAGAAGAAGGGAACATTAAATGAGGGGAAGAGGGGGATGAGGTGCCTGAGGACAACTAAGCCTATTAACATAATGTCTAAAGCCTGTCTGTATCTCTCTTTCTTTCTCCCTCTCACTGTCTGTCTTTGTCAGTCTCGCTCCATCTTTCTTTCTCTCAGCCTCTTTCTGTGTCCATCTCATTCTGTCTTGGGTCTCTGTCTCGATCCCTCAGTCACTAGCGGACCCACCACAGTTTCAGGTCTCATGCTGATAAATCTATGTGTTGGACAGATGACGGTGGGGGGGTGCATATAGTGGACTTTGGGGATGGGGGATACCCCTGAACACATACACACACCCTATTCTTCCCTTCAGGGCTATTGGAGAGAGGTGAATGCCTGTGTCCGAGATGGTGATAACTATACCCCAGAGACACAGAGAGAGAGAGAGAGAGAGAGAGAGAGAGAGAGAGAGAGAGAGAGAGAGAGAGAGAGAGAGAGAGAGAGAGAGAGAGAGAGAGAGAGAGAGAGAGAGAGAGAGAGAGAAAGAGAGAGGTAGAAACAGATCCATTGCCAGCGTGATTTACTGCCAGCCTGTCTTTGTGTTCCTGTGTGGGAACATTGGCCATTGGTGGCCATATGGCCGTTTCCACGACTACGCAGGGACAAAAAAGATTGAAGCTTCAGATTTCTGATGTGCCGTAGGAACAGAGGGATTCACAGAGAAAGATCAGCCAACGGCCAATAGTCCACTGTTCTCTGTTTATCTCCCTCAGGACAGAGAGAGAAGAGAAATGGAACAGACCGAGAGAGTAGTTATTTAGACTCCTTTTGCATCATTCAACATACAGTAGGGTTGGGCATGTATGTGGCATGTTTGTACAGACGTGTGTGCAGCCCCGGCAGAAGGGACGTCTTGGTGACCAGTGCCAGTGCAGGGAGGGAAGGGTCCACTTTAAGACTGGGAAGAAACAGGTCAGCTAGAACAACACAGCCACAGCTAGGACACACACACACACACACACACACACACACACAGACACACGCAAACACACACACACACACACACACACTGTGAGAGAGGATGGCCCATTTCCACTCCCCTGTCCTCAGTCTTCATAAAACAGTCAAATAATTCAAACACAACAGGCTCTATCCTTTCTGTGTTACCTCTGAACAGAGTGTGGCTACTCTAGCTCTGTAGAGTCCCAGTCTCACACATTGTGAATGTGATTAATCGTCATCCATATGGAAGGTGACATTAAATTACATGTTAAGGTTTTATTTGCACAGCTGAGGCCTCAGTGTAGCGATGCGTGGTTTACTAACGTCACCAGGGGGAGAAGGGTTACGCAGCCCTGGGGAGAGGAACGAAACAGTCTGACTTCACACACACACACAGACATGCACACGCACACATACACTCAATGACAGAGTACGCCTTCTCAATCCTCTACTTTCCAAGGCTGCCATATGCTGCGTCCCTACGGCCACCTCACTGCAGGCCTGAAGTCTAAAGCAACATGGCGGACTGTAAAACAGGGTTTCCTCAGACACAGGCAGGGGCTGAGAGTTGAGGGCCGGGGTTATGGGTCGGAGGCAGTAGCAGGGTGGTAACAGGAGGTGTGTGTGTGGGAGACAGTTAGATTCCCAAGGCAGGTGTCTCAGCAGTGGTCCAGGCCTTACACCTCTAAATCACTCCTCCTCTGACACACACTCTACGGGGTGTCGCTCCATGTGTTACTGCTGGGCCCCATTCATCTAATCTAAGTGTGTGTGTGTGTGTATGTGTGTGTGTGTGTGTGTGTGCTGTCAGCAAGACAGAGCAGCGCAGGTGAAGTACAGACAGACAATGCAGATAGCCCAGACATTGTGGCACGGTCAGTAAACACATCAAGAATCTCACCTTACCTGGGCCTCACCCTTCCTCACCCACTCCTCACCCCTTCCCCTCACCCACCGCTGCTTCCCGGCTAATCTTCATGCATGTATGCAACACAGATGCACACATAGGATCTCACTCATAAATTGCGACATCCATACATTCTCTCACAATATACCCAGCCCCAGTGTATGTGCACAGTGTACATGAGGCATTTACATTATTCTGATGACAAAAACACACAAGCACACAGACCACTGGGTATTTATGGAAGTGTTTTATAAAAGGAAACACAACATAGTCTCAGATCAGAGACGTGTGTGTGTATGTGTGTTTGTGTGTGTTGTGATGTACAGTAGATGGATGTGAATACAGCAGGCTGCCTGCCACCATATTGATGTTCAGAGAGATATGTCCCTGACGCTCTACTCCTATCTATCACCATAGGGACTAGCCCAGTGACAGCTACACTGACCTATCTGTCTCTCCATCTGTCAGGGGAAGAGGGAACAGCACTCCTTCTCTCAAACCTCCTGGGGAAGACAACGACAGTAAGAGAGAACGAGAGAGAGACAGAGAGAGAGAGCGAAAGAGAGCGAGAAAGAGCAAGAGACAGCGAGAGAGATAGCGAGAAAGAGAGAGCAAGAGGGGAGCGAAAGGAGGGAACTAGGAGGTAAACTAACTCATTAATGTTCACCTTGCACCATGTCTCCTGTACCTCCCATTAAAGAAATAACAATCACACCCTGGGAGCTGAATTCAGCAAAACTATACTCTCACACACCATGGTGTATATCAGTGTGTGTGTGTGTGTGTGTTCCTCCCTGTCTCCTGGCTGCTGAGCATCAGTATTAGTCTTACTGATGTGTTAAAACAGCAGGGTGGAGCTCAGAGACAGACAGTGAAAAACAAGCACTTTGGTGGGCCCCTCTGCTCAGGCAGGATCGATACACACACACACACACACACACACACACACACTGACGTAGGGTCCCAATAGCTTCTCTATCAATTCTCAGAGTTTCCAGTGCAAACACATAGTTAGAAACACACACACACACATATTCTCAAGCATGCCCCAAAACAAAACACCTACTCTCCAATACTGAAACGACACAGTGTAAATCCAGCGCGTGCCCACACACACACACACACACACACACACACACACACACACACACACACACACACACACACAGCTCCCCTATGGGGAGTGGGATCTCAGGATGATAAATCACTGCACTTGTGGTGAAGTTCACACTGTATCATAAACACACACAAACAAACACACACGCACACACACCCGTGGCAGCTCATACTGTATCATTGCTCAAAGAAACACACTTCAGGACAACAAAGACAGTATGCTCACTCAGGAGTAGACCAACAGGCTAAGTGCTCTTCAGTAAGTCTACTTCTGTGAGTGTAGGCTAGTGCTGAGCGATTAACCAACATTTCGGTTATTTTTTTGGTTTTCAAACTCATGTTGGTTCAATTATTTGAATTCCATTTCTTTTTTCTTTTTTTTATTGAGCTAAATGAGCACATTGCACAGTTTCTCCAGAGATAAATCAGATCAAGCACAAACTGTGCGAAGTAGTAGGGAGTTGTAGTTTCCAACAGGCCAATGTTCTACATTGTTAAGCACAAAAAAAGTGGTAATTAACTACAATGACCATTATCCATTGCACACCTACTTGTTCAGTCTGTGTGTTTCTTTTACGCCTGCTATGTTATGTTAGTGTGGGGCAGACAGAGAGAGTGAGCGAAGAGAAAGAAGAATGTGTGATCGAGAGGGATAGAGATCAGTTGCTTCGCAAGGTATCTCTACCTGAAAACACATGATCTAAGTGATTGATAGTTGGTATTCAGCAGTCATAAAAGTATGCCTTATTTACTTTGAAAAACAAATAAAATAGAGGTTTTGTCAGACAGCATAGGCAGCAGCTTTACAGATATGAGATGATGACTTATTATTATAATAATAATAATAATAATAATAATAATAATAATAATAATAATAATAATAATAATAATAATAATAAATAATAATAATAATAATCAAATAAAACAAATGTAATATACACAAAAAACTGAGATATTTTATTAAAGTAAGTCATGTGAATAAACAATGGTTAATAAGTGATAAGCAGTAATGGGCAGTCAGTACCATCATGGGACTTTTATTAATTGACTTTTATGGTGTTACAGCATTCAACCCACATAATGCATAGCGCATTTCATGTTTTTAAAACCGAAATCGAAAACCTTGATTATTTAAGTGTAGGCCTACCTCTATGAGTGCTGTTTCCTAGTGAGTGTGTGTTGGTTTTACTGGGACCCCCAGTACAGAGTCTGATAGGGGTCATTAATCTAGACACACCAGCTGCCCACTCCTATTACCACCCCTCACCCTCTCTCTCTCATCCCCAGCCACTGTGTCTCCATTCGGTAGTGTTTCAGAATCATTGAGACAGAGGGATGGAGAGAGATACAATACAGAATGGGGCTCACTCTAACTTCATTCATCATAACCACCACTATGGCTGAAAGCTGACAGGGAGAGGGAATAGACCTAGAGTAGTAGTCTTTACAGGGAGAGAAGAGGACCTCTTCATTAGTGGATCTATGGTCTGGAAACATCCATCACAGGCTAAAAGACATCTGAAGAGAGGGCACACACCCACACACACACACGAACGCGAACATACACACACGCGCACGGTCCACCCGGCGGCCCCCTGTAATGACAGAATGAAAGGCAGTCTGATGGATGGACTGGCCTTAATCACATTTAATCAGCTACGTCCTGCAATAGTGATGAACAGCCCTTTCACTGGGAGAGAAAGGACAGAGAGAGGGAGTAAAAGAGAAAGAGAGGGGGGAGAGAGAGGGAGTAAAAGAGAAAGAGAGGGGGGAGAGAGAGGGAGTAAAAGAGAAAGAGAGAGGGGAGAGAGGGAGTAAAAGAGAAAGAGAGAGGGGAGAGAGAGGGAGTAAAAGAGAAAGCGAGAGGGGAGAGAGGGAGTAAAAGAGAAAGAGAGAGGGGAGAGAGGGAGTAAAAGAGTAAGAGAGAGGGGAGAGAGGGAGTAAAAGAGAAAGAGAGAGGGGAGAGAGAGGGAGTAAAAGAGAAAGAGAGAGGGGAGAGAGGGAGTAAAAGAGAAAGAGAGAGGGGAGAGAGGGAGTAAAAGAGAAAGAGAGAGGGGAGAGAGGGAGTAAAAGAGAAAGAGAGAGGGGAGAGAGAGGGAGTAAAACAGAAAGAGAGAGGGCACAAAGACTGAACTTCAATCCAAATAACCTTCACTGACTGAATTAGGAGGCAGACTCCCCTCCTCCCCACCAAACTATTCAACATATAACTGAGTCAGAGTGTTCAGTTAAAGTAACTACTCATCACAACACCAGGTGTTAACACCACACCATACAGTGGAGATGTGTGTTCCACTACACCTCACACTACATGCTGATGCAATGTCAACCACCACATAACCAGAGAGAGGCCTCGCCCTGGGAGAGAGATGACTAGCCAACTCCCACTCCTCATGACTGCCCTGTTCCCCATCCCCTCTCTCCTAGACCATAGCTCCAGCCCTGGGATGTGACAGGCAGCTGATGGCTGGGCTAGCAGAAGGCTAGAGGGTTGATGAGCTTTGGGCTGTTGGGTTAGGGGCTAGCAGGGAGGAGGCTGGAGGGGCTGTGGGCTGTTGGTTTAGGGGCTAGCAGGGAGGAGGCTGGAGGGTTGATGGGCTGTGGGCTGTTGGGACGCTGGAGCTGAGGACAATACTATTACAGTCAAGCTGAACATTGGATGAAAGCATGGGGCAACTGGAATGTCCCCCTACTGAGTCCACACATGGTGATTCACTCTGGCCCTACTGAGTGTGCAAAACACACACATGAACACATACACGCACACACATATACACACACACACACACACACACACACACACACACACACACACACACGCAGACTCAAACACACACACACAAACCCACTACCGCATCCTACCCCTTCCAGACGGACAATGAGAGAGAGGGGCCTCCCTTTGGTGGAGAACCACAGAACCGTGTCAGAGAACATTGTGCTTTCTGAACCTGGGAGAACCCAACTAGAACAGCCTACACAGTCCAACAGTAGAACTATAGAGTAAGGTGAACAGGCAAATGGCTATAGATGTCATAGTCCAATGTAGCGATCAGAACTGCTCTACTCACTTCTCCCTCAATAGGAAAACTGGAATGCTATGTTTTGGTATGTTCCATATGGCATAACAGCCTCCCTCCTTTCTCCCTTCCAGACTTTCCCGCTTTACCCCCTCTTTCCCTCTTTCCCATAACTCCTGTTCTCGTGCCAGTGTGACTATTCTCCTCTCGTTAGTGTTTTTATAGGGCCATAAATAGACTGGTAAATTAATGGGTCCAGTGTGGCTGATGGAGAAGAGGAGGGGTGGAATGATAGATGGCATCATTACCACACTGCACATCTCACTTAGAAGAACTGTTGGCATTGGAGGCTTTCTGCTTTTCTATTGAAGTATTCCTGGCTTACCCCACTGACTAATCCCTAACGTTAACCAAACACACACACACACACACACACACAGAGAGGGAGGGAGGGAGGGATAATCATAATTAGCTCAATTAGTTATTGTTCAGACACCTGCAAACGATTATTTGCTGTGCATCAGTAAGAAGAGAAGAGAAGAGAAGAGTGTTGGTGATAATCACCATTGATCCCAGTATGGAGCCCTGCATCACATCACAGCACCACTGTTCTCAACAATTAGAGAGATTTAGAAAGATATTTAGAACGGTATATAGAAAGGTATCAAACACCTCCTGATGATGAGCTTCTCTCACTGTGCTAACCTCCAACTTGGACACTGCTGTAGAGTGGGGCATGCATATCAATACACACAGATTAAAACACACATGATTGTGTGCACACTGTCAAACACACAGGCCATAGTAGAGGACACAAACTCACATTTTACATTTTTTGTAATTTAGCAGACGCTCTTATCAGAGTGACTTACACTAGTGAGTGCATACATTTCATACTTTTTATTTTATTTATTATATGTTTCGTACTGGTCCCCCGTGGGAATCGAACTCACAACCCTGGCGTTGCAAGCGCCATGCTCTACCATCTGAGTCACATGGGCAGAAAGACGGAAAGACAGAAAGACACATACATAAATGAAGAGAGAAACACATTCACACACATCCCTCTCAGCATTGCAAATCAGCAGTGATCATGTCATGGCATTAACTTGTCAGCCGGGGCAGAGGCAGCCTCAAAATGACAGAAGAGATAATATTAATTCCAGAATAAAACATCAGTAATCAAAAGAGCAAAGCAACCATGATTAATGTATGACATTGTAATTAACACCTTATTCTGCCTATAATTATATGCAGGGCTAGCTACCGTGTGTGCGTGCGTGCGTGCATGCGTGTGTGTGTGCGTCTGACATTAGCATGTTAAGTACATGCAGATGACAGTTAGCAGGCTGTAACCTTTCAGGTCCTATTTAAATGTGAATCAATGGATTAATTGGAGCTCCCCCTCATTAGGACTGCAGAGTCGTCAATACCACCTACACCAATTACCCTGTCAACGAGCTGTCACCATCACAACGCAATCTGACATGAGACAAGAACACACACACACATTGCGATAGGTACACACACACACTGTGATAGGCACACACACACACACACACTGCGATAGGTACACACACACACACACACACACACACACACACACACACACACACACACACACACAGTGATAGGAATACACACAGCTCTAGTGAAGTGGGAAGATAATACATGTTAGACCTGTGTGTGGGCTACACTTCCATCCTCTTGACAAATGCCTCCCACCCTGGACTTGAACAGGCAGAGAAAAGGGGGGGATAAAATGCATCTGGCTGATGGAAGAATTCATCTTGTTGGACATTCCTCCCTGGCATTTGGTTCTCCCTGTCTGGCCCCTCACCCTCAGTTGTGTGTGTGTGAGTGTGAGTGTGTGTGTGTGTGTGTGTGTGTCGTACGGACCCATCTTACATACAGTGTCTGCTGTAAAAGGTCAGTGCTCATCTGTGCAGCATCTCAACCTTTAAAGGTTGGCTCCCTCTTTAAGTGACAGACACTTTACAGCCCAGAGACTGAGAGACTGAGAGAGACTGAGAGAGAGAGAGCGAGAGAGAGAGAGAGAGAGAGAGAGAGAGAGAGAGAGAGAGAGAGACAGAGACAGAGACAGAGACATAGAGAGACTGAGACATAGAGAGACTGAGAGAGAGAGACTGAGAGAGTGAGAGAGAGAGAGACTGAGAGACAGAGAGAGACAGAGAGAGAGAGCGAGAGAGACAGAGAGAGAGAGAGAGAGAGAGAGAGACAGAGAGAGAGAGAGAGACAGAGAGAGAGAGAGAGAGAGAGAGAGAGAGAGAGAGAGAGAGAGAGAGAGAGAGAGAGAGAGAGAGAGAGAGAGAGACAGAGACAGAGACATAGAGAGACTGAGACATAGAGAGACTGAGAGAGAGAGACTGAGAGAGTGAGAGAGAGAGAGACTGAGAGACAGAGAGAGACAGAGAGAGAGAGAGAGAGAGAGAGACAGAGAGAGAGAGACAGAGACAGAGAGAGAGAGAGAGAGAGAGAGAGAGAGAGAGAGAGAGAGAGAGAGAGAGAGAGAGAGAGAGAGAGAGAGAGCCTGAGAGAGACAGAGAGGGAGAGAGAGCCTGAGAGAGAGAGAGACAGAGAGAGACAGAGAGAGAGAGAAACATCTTAATTCTGCACAAGCACTACCAAGAAGTAGATCTAAAATCACCACAAAATCTCTCCTTAGAAGACCTCTAGTCCAGGGTTATGTGCATGACCTCTAGTCCAGGGTTATGTCCATGATCTGGGTCCAGGATTATGTTCATGACCTCTAGTCCAGGGTTATGTTCCTGAACTCTAATCCAGGGTTATGTTCATGACCTCTAGTCCAGGGTTATGTTGATGACCTCTACTCCAGGGTTATGTTGATGACCTCTAGTCCAGGGTTATTTTCATGACCTCTAGTCTAAGGTTATGTTGATGACCTCTAGTCCAGGGTTATGTCCATGACCTCTAGTCCAGGGTTATGTTCATGACCTCTAGTCCAGGATTATGTTGATGACCTCTAGTCTAGGGTTATGTTGATGACCTCTAGTCTAGGGTTATGTTGATGTTCTCTAGTCCAGGGTTATGTTCATGACCTCTAGTCCAGGGTTATGTTTATGACCTCTAGTCCAGGATTATGTTGATGACCTCTAGTCTAGGGTTATGTTGATGACCTCTAGTCTAGGGTTATGTTGATTACCTCTAGTCCAGGGTTATGTTGATGACCTCTAGTCCAGGGTTATGTTCATGACCTCAGGTCCAGGGTTACGTTCATAAGGTGATTATAACTGAACTTATCCAGAACACTTAGTTTTGTTTTCCATTACAAAGCTTTGTCTCTCATTTATTCTTACTGAACACAGCCATGTTTTTTCTGATGATTTATCCTCCACCATCCCTCCATCCCCTCTTCCCTCAGGTTGGCCGGTCTCCACACATGGCTGGTCTGGGCATGCTCTGTTGTGTTTGGCATTCAGACTGGAGAGACGGCTAAATGCCTGATCACTGAGGCCTGACCGGCTTTAATCAGCTGAGGACACACACACACACACACACACACACACACGCACACACACACACAGCTCTCCCTAAAGTGATGACTGGACTGGGGTCAGATAGTTTTCTGGCTGGTGGAGACAGATGGAATGATCTCTTCTCTAGTTTATTCTGCCATCTGTCCTTTCCTCCACGATCCAGCGTGACGGTGACATTTTCTGCTGATTGGTGTGACACCACCACACTGTCATGTTGAGAGAGACGTGTCCTCTCACCATGGAGAGGTCATCAAGTCTCTCTCACTTTCTCCGTCTCTCCCATGACTCAAACTCACTGCATCTGTTCACACACAGATCCCAGTGGAGTGTTACCTAGAGACCTGATTAAGATGAAGGAGACAACAATACAAACAGCACACTTCACACAGCGAGGTCAAGGACACACACGTCTCAAGCTGCAGTGAGTTGGAAATGGGTGTTGACAGTGTCAGCTGAGATATACAGTACTGTAGAATGTTACTTCTGCTCTCAGCTCTCCATCTGTAACCCTGCTGTACATTCTGATTGATGATTGTTGAAACGTCAACCTAAAACTGACATCACTCTGCATAATTTCCTGCTTGTTGCTTACATCAACATTTCTCCATAACCACAGACATCCACATCCCGTTCCAGAAACATGTGAAAGCAATACACAGGCAACACACATACACAGGCCTCCTAGCTGAACAGGCAGAGGAGGATACACAGTCCTCATAGCTGTATAGGCAGAGGAGGATACACAGGCCTCATAGCTGTATAGGCAGAGGAGGATACACAGGCCTCATAGCTGTATAGGCAGAGGAGGATACACAGGCCTCATAGCTGTATAGGCAGAGGAGGATACACAGGCCACATAGCTGTATAGGCAGAGGAGGATACACAGGCCTCATAGCTGTACAGGCAGAGGAGGATATACAGGCCTCCTAGCTGAACAGGCAGAGGAGGATACACAGTCCTCATAGCTGTATAGGCAGAGGAGGATACACAGGCCTCATAGCTGTATAGGCAGAGGAGGATACACAGGCCTCATAGCTGTATAGGCAGAGGAGGATACACAGGCCTCATAGCTGTATAGGCAGAGGAGGATACACAGGACTCATAGCTGTACAGGCAGAGGAGGATATACAGGCCTCATAGCTGTACAGGCAGAGGAGGATACACAGGCCTCATAGCTGTATAGGCAGAGGAGGATACACAGGCCTCATAGCTGTATAGGCAGAGGAGGATACACAGGCCTCATAGCTGTACAGGCAGAGGAGGATACACAGGCCTCATAGCTGTATAGGCAGAGGAGGATACACAGGCCTCATAGCTGTACAGGCAGAGGAGGATACACAGGCCTCATAGCTGTACGGGCAGAGGAGGATACACAGGCCTCATAGCTGTACAGGCAGAGGAGGCTACACAGGCCTCATAGCTGTATAGGCAGAGGAGGATACACAGGCCTCATAGCTGTATAGGCAGAGGAGGATACACAGGCCTCATAGCTGTATAGGCAGAGGAGGATACACAGGCCTCATAGCTGTATAGGCAGAGGAGGATACACAAGCCTCAACGGACTACTAATTAATAACAGTTTCGTCAGAAATCACATAACCTCGTCCCCAGGCTATTGCGCACAGCACATATAAACCTGGTACATCAACAATTCAAAGTTGGTCTTAGTGGAAGTGGCCATAGAATTATATGGGTGTGACCTACCTTACTGAGTAAAGTATTTGTCATCATTTAATTTTAGCGAATCACACGACTGCGAGGCGTGGCTCTGTGCTTGTGGTGTTATTTTATACCTCAATGTCACTGAGGGTGTGTCCTAGCGTACGGGGGAAGGTTAGGAGGAAGGTGTTGTGGGAGATGACTTGTCACAAGCCGGGCTAGAAACTCCGGTCTCAGATGTGGAGAGCTGGGAGTACTACCCCTTAGCCACAGAGGAGGTGTTGTAGGACCCAAATGAAACACCCAAGGCAATACTCCAGGCAAGTAGATTTAATGTTCCAAAACAGGAGGCAAAACAAAACAACTCCACGAGGGGAGAAAAACAAACTAAAGATAACTTTGAACAACTTACTAGGACTGACACGGTGGGACAAAGCAGGAGACACATAGTCAGGACGCAATAACCAAGTGAGAAACAAGGGGAAAACACACAGCTAAAATACACAAGGGGAAACAAGGCACAGGTGACCTGGATCAAGCTAATTAGGACACATGAGGAAGAACTAAGGCAGAGGGGAACACAGATGACCTCTAGAGGCCCGGAGACAAACAGGAGGCAGGAAGCTGACACACACGAGGAAGAACTAAGGCAGAGGGGAACACAGATGACCTCTAGAGGCCTGGAGACAAACAGGAGGCAGGAAGCTGACAGGACCCCCTCCTCTAGGAACGACTCCTGACGTTCCTTCCAGAACACCCTGGCCCCAGGGTGCGAAAATCTCGGATCAAACCTGGGTCCAGGATGTCCCTGGCTGGAACCCAGGAGCGCTCCTCCGGCCCGTAGCCCTCCCAGTCCACCAGATACTGCAGAGAGTTCTGGACCCTCCGGGAGTCCAGTATCCGGCGGACTGTGTAGGCTGGCTGGCCGTCAATGATCCTGGGAGGTGGCGGGGGTCTGCGTGGGGGGGCAAAGGGAGAAGACAAGACAGGTTTAAGGAGTGAAACATGGAAAGTGGGGTTAACTCTAAGGGAGCGAGGGAGAACCAAACGATACGACACAGGGTTAACCTTTCTAGCAATGCGGAAAGGCCCGATGTATCTCTGGGAAAGCTTCCTGGATTCGACCCGGAGGGGCAGGTTCTTAGTGGCCAACCAAACTCTCTGACCAGCTCGGAAACTAGGGGCCGTCCCGGCGGTGGCGATTAGCCTGACTTTGGTATCTCTGGGAGGTCCGAAGGAGGGCACGCCTGGCCTTCTTCCAGGTCCGCCTACAGCGTTGGACAAAGCGCTGGGCCGAGGGAACACCAACTTGCGCCTCCTCCTCTGGAAACAATGGAGGGTTGTAACCGAACTGGCATTCGAAGGGGGACAATCCGGTGGCTGAGGACTGGAGGGTGTTGTGGGCATATTCAGCCCAAATGATATAGGTGGCCCAAGACGTGGGATTACTGGCCGCCATACACCGCAGGGTGGTCTCCAGATCCTGATTGATCCGTTCCGTTTGGCCATTAGACTCTGGATGGAACCCCGACGATAGGCTGGCTGTGGCCCCAACAAGCCTGCAGAAGGCCCCCCAAAACCGGGACGAGAATTGGGGACCTCGGTCAGAGACCACGTCCAGGGGAATACCAAATATCCGGAAGACATGGTTCATGAGGAGCTCAGCAGTCTCCTTAGCCGAGGGCAGCTTGGGCAGGGGAATAAACCGGGCAGCCTTAGAGAACCGGTCTACCACCACTAGGATGACGGTGTTGCCCTGGGATAGAGGAAGTCCCGTAACAAAGTCCAGAGAAAGGTGTGACCATGGCCTTCGAGGAACAGGTAAGGGATGGAGCAGTCCCTGGGGTCGCTGGCGTGTCGACTTTCCCTGGTTGCACACAGGGCAGGCCTCAACATAGACCTGCACGTCCTTCTTGATGGACGGCCACCAAAACCGCCGTCGGAGGAACTCCAGTGTGCGAGCACTGCCTGGATGGCATGTCAAGGGCGACTCATGACCCCACTGCAAGACGCGGCCCCGAACAGAGAGAGAACGTACAGGCGACCGGCAGGACCACCGCCTGGATCGGGCTCCTGGACAAGAGCTTCTCGTACCCCTCTTTCTAGTTCCCACTGAAGAGGTGCGACGATCCTAGACCTCGGAATAATCGATGCCAAGGGCTTCTCTTGTAACTCGGGAGAATAGACTCGAGACAGAGCATCCGGCTTGACGTTCTTGGTGCCAGGTCGGTAAGTCAGGAGGAACTGGAATCGATTAAAGAAAAGGGACCATCGTGCTTGCCGAGGGTTCATCCGCTTAGCCTGTTGGAGATATTCCAGGTTCTTGTGGTCTGTGAGAACCTGGAAAGGGTGCTGAGCCCCCTCAAGCCAATGGCGCCACTCTTCCAATGCCAGTTTTACCGCAAGCAACTCTAGATCCCCCACGTGGTAGTTGCGCTCGGCCTCAGACAGGCGGCGAGACATGAAGGCACAAGGGTGTAATCTCCCATCCGCACCCCTCTGTGACAGGACGGCTCCCACCCCCACCTCTGAGGCGTCCACCTCCACCACGAAAGGTCTCTCTGGGTCAGGGGTCACCAGAATCGGAGCAGACGTGAAGCGGCGCTTGAGATCCTCGAAGGCCCCTGCTGCTTCCGGACCCCAGTGAATCTTGGTCCCTCCTCCCTTGGTAAGCGTCGTCAAGGGGGCTACCACCGAGCTGAAATTCTTAATGAACTTCCGATAGAAGTTAGAAAAGCCAATGAACCGTTGAACCTCCTTGACCGTGGCAGGTGTGGGCCAATCGTGGACCGCCTTGACCTTCTTGGGATCCATCTCTAGGTGCCCGGGAGTGACAATAAACCCGAGAAACTGAGTCTGAGAAACATGAAATTCACACTTCTCAGGCTTAACGTAGAGGTGATTGTCAAGGAGCCTCTGGAGAACCCTGCTAACATGCCCCTCATGCTCCTTCAGTGACCTCGAGAAGATGAGGATATCGTCCAGGTACACGAAGACGAACAGATTAAGCATATCCCGGAGAACATCATTAATCAGGGCTTGGAATACTGCGGGGGGCATTGGTGAGCCCGAACGGCATCACCCGATATTCATAGTGCCCCGTGGGCGTGTTGAAACGCCGTCTTCCATTCGTCTCCTTGCCGGATCCGCACGAGATGGTAAGCATTGCGGAGATCCAGCTTAGTAAAAATGGAAGCCCCTTGAAGCAGCTCAAAAGCAGTGGCCATGAGAGGAAGGGGGGTATCGATTCCGAACCGTGATCTTGTTGAGTCCCCGGTAATCAATACAAGGCCTAAGACCCCCGTCTTTCTTTTCAACAAAAAAGAAGCCCGCCCCAGCCAGGGAAGTAGAGGCATAGATGAGGCCGGCTGCCAAGGACTCCTTAATGTAGGTGTCCATAGCTGCGTGCTCGGGGAGGACAAGGAAAAGATCCGACCTCTAGGAGGGCAGCACCCAGGGAGTAGATCAATGGCACAGTCATACGTGCGATGAGGCGGTAAGGAAGTAGCCCGGGCCTTGCTGAACACTGCCTTGAACCGATGGTAAACACTGGGGACTCGGGAGACGTCAACAGACTCTTGAAACTGGGTACTAGGGGCTGAGGGACTCTGTAGCATGCAGGTGAGTTGGCAGGCGGGACCCCAGCTTAGAATGGTGCCCGTAGGCCAGTCGATCTGGGGATTATGTCTGCATAGCCAAGGGTGACCCAGGATAATAGGATACTCGGGAGAGTCAATGAGATAGAAGGTCTCCTCCTGCTGGTGTTGAGAGATGGTAAGTCGCAGGGACTGAGTCGCCTCGGTAACCTTTCCTGGTTCCAGAGGTCTGCCATCTAAGGCTGTAACTGCCTGGGGTTGAGGAAGTAGTTGGGTAGGGATCTTAAGTTCCTTAGCCAAGGTTACATCCAGGAAATCACCTGCGGCACCGGAATCGATCATAGCCTGGACCCGATGCTGGTGGCCCCCCAGGACAGAGTGGCTGGAATAGCCAGGACAGCGTTAGTAGGAGGCGCTCTAACTCTCCCCATCACAGCCCTCCTGTAGCTGGGCGGGGACAGGCGTTTCCCAAAGCTCGGGGGCAAGCGGAGCGGAAGTGGCCGGCAACCCCGCAGTAGAGGCACCGACGTTCCCTCATGCGACGTTCCCTTTCGTTGGGAGAAAGCCTGGAACGGCCTAACTGCATGCTCTCCGGGGAATCCTGGAGCAGTTCAGGAGCCGGGGAAGCTCTGAATGACGGAGTCCAAACAGGAGAAACAGAGCTGCTCAGAGGAACTTGGGAATGAGACACCTGACGGCGAGCCGTTCTCCGCTCTCTTAGACGATTGTCCAGGCGGATGGCCAAGGCTATGAGGGACTCGAGATCACCAGCTGGTTCTCGGGTGGCTAACTCATCTTGAAGGGGCTCAGATAACCCTCCCTGAAAGCAGACCCTCAGCGCTTCATCATTCCATCCGCTCCTTGCTGCTATGGTCCGGAAATCAATGGCAAAATCTGCCGTGCTTCGGGGCCCCTGACGGAGAGACAGTAGGCGCTTGGAAGCCTCCCGCCCACTGACAGGATGATCGAACACCCGCTTGAACTCTTCTACAAATGCAGCGTGGGAGTCACAACAGGCCTCCTGGGACTGCCACACCGCAGAAGCCCAGGCGAGCGCCTTGTCTGAAAGAAGGGTAATGATGTAGGCAATCTTGGAACGGTCTGTGGGAAAACTTGAGGGTTGGAGCTCGAAGGTGAGGGAGCATTGGGTGAGGAAACCCTGGCAAGAGCTTGGATCCCCAGAAAAGGGCTTGGGAGGTGGTAGTCGGGGCTCCGCCAACCGAGACGACCTGTCGTCACTGGGGGGTGACCTGGGGGAAGGGAGAGGACCAGGGAGGCGTTCAAAGAGCTGGCGGAGGGAACTCATCATTTCGGCCAGGAGTTGAGAATGACTAGCCATCAGCTCCTCTTGTCGGCTGAGAACGGCTTCATGGCGCTGGAAAGAAGCCTCATGTCGAGTGATCACCGCCAACAGGTCCGGGGAACTGAGTGTTTCTGGGTCCATGATTGACTTGGTTATTCTGTCACAAGCCGGGCTAGAAACTCCGGTCTCAGATGTGGAGAGCTGGGAGTACTACCCCTTAGCCACAGAGGAGGTGTTGTAGGACCCAAATGAAACACCCAAGGCAATACTCCAGGCAAGTAGATTTAATGTTCCAAAACAGGAGGCAAAACAAAACAACTCCACGAGGGGAGAAAAACAAACTAAAGATAACTTTGAACAACTTACTAGGACTGACACGGTGGGACAAAGCAGGAGACACATAGTCAGGACGCAATAACCAAGTGAGAAACAAGGGGAAAACACACAGCTAAAATACACAAGGGGAAACAAGGCACAGGTGACCTGGATCAAGCTAATTAGGACACATGAGGAAGAACTAAGGCAGAGGGGAACACAGATGACCTCTAGAGGCCCGGAGACAAACAGGAGGCAGGAAGCTGACACACACGAGGAAGAACTAAGGCAGAGGGGAACACAGATGACCTCTAGAGGCCTGGAGACAAACAGGAGGCAGGAAGCTGACATGACTGATGATTAAGCCGATTTAGCCAATGTCTATGAGCCGGGAGTTTCTCCCAGTCTTTCTGTATTGGCTAACAAAGGCCAAAGTTTGACGCGTTTGTTCCACCAGACTCTCCGCACATTTGGGCAGAAGTGTCTGGGAACGAGATTAGAAATCACACAACAGACGATGAGTGCTACAGAGGACTCCCCTGTCTCCCTCTTACTCTCCTGTCTCCCTCTTACCTCCCCTGTCTCCCTCTTACCTCTTACCTCCCCCGTCTCCCTCTTACCCTCCCTGTCTACCTCTTACATTTTTATTTTAGTCATTTAGCAGACGCTCTTATCCAGAGCGACTTACAGTTAGTGAGTGCATAAATATTTCATACTGGCCCCCGTGGGAATCGAACCCACAACCCTGGCGTTGCAAGCGCCATGCTCTACCAACTGAGCTACATGAGGCCTACCTCCCCTGTCTCTCTCTTACCCCCCATGTCTACCTCTTACCTCCCCTGTCTACCTCTTACCCCCGTCTCTCTCTTACCCCCCCGTCTACCTCTTACCTCCCCGTCTACTTCTTACCTCCCCGTCTACCTCTTACCTCCCCGTCTACCTCTTACCCCCCGTCTACCTCTTACCCGCCGTCTCTCTCTTACCCGCCGTCTCTCTCTTACCCCCCCGTCTACCTCTTACCTCCCTGTCTACCTCTTACCCCCCGTCTACCTCTTACCCCCCGTCTACCTCTTACCTCCCATCTCTCTCTTACCTCCCCTGTCTACCTCTTACCTTCCCTGTCTACCCCTTACCCCCGTCTCTCTCTTACCTCCCCTGTCTCTCTCTCTTACCCCCGTCTACCTCTTACCTCCCCGTCTACCTCTTACCCCCGTCTACCTCTTACCTCCCGTCTCTCTCTTACCCCCCCGTCTACCTCTTACCTCCCTGTCTACCTCTTACCTCCCCCTGTCTCCCTCTTACCTCCCCTGTCTCCCTCTTACCTTCCGTCTCTCTCTTACCCCCCCGTCTACCTCTTACCTCCCCATCTACCTCTTACCTCCCCTGTCTCCCTCTTACCTCCCCTGTCTCCCTCTTACCTCCCCTGTCTCCCTCTTACCTCCCCTGTCTCCCTCTTACCTCCCCTTTCTACCTCTTACCTCCCCGTCTACCTCTTACCTCCCCCTGTCTCCCTCTTACCTCCCCTGTCTCCCTCTTACCTCCCCTGTCTCCCTCTTACCTCCCCTGTCTCCCTCTTACCTCCCCCTGTATCCCTCTTACCTCTCCCTGTATCCCTCTTACCTCCCCCTGTATCCCTCTTACCTCCCCCTGTATCCCTCTTACCTCCCCCTGTATCCCTCTTACCTCCCCCGCCTCCCCCTGTGTCTGTCAGAAAGAGCCTGTCTCCCCTTGTTCTGGTTGAGTGTGAGGTTGTGTCCTGTTGTCATAGCTACACCACTCTCATTAATCTCTGTCACACACCCCTCTACCCTGCACCCCACCCACATCTCTATCTTGAACCCCTCCACCCCTCTCTTTCTACCCTCTCCCTTCTCCTTCTCCTCCACAAACCCTCTTCCGTGCTGGGGATGCATTCCTGGCTTGTGGTTAGCAGCTTTGAAGTCAACAGCACCAGAGCAACCAGAGCACCAGAGCCTTCTGTAGAGAGGTACTGCCTGGCCTACTGTCTAGCCCCAAGCCCTGTCAGCCTCTTCTGGAAGATAACCTGATAAAATATTGAATAGGCCCTCCTCTGGAGTACAGGGCTCGGCCCAGGATCTAGAGACAGACAACACTAGGGCAGGGGGCCAGGGGCCCTCACACACACACTGGTGTTGCCTGGAGATGATTGTTCTGTTTTCTCCTCCCAGTGGTGTATTCCTGAGTTAGACGGGCTGAATGGAGTCTTTAATAAAACCTCTATGTTTTGGATCTGAACTCTGTGTTATGTACCGTAGACGGCTTCTCTCTCCCTCTGGAGCCCCCCAGCCACTGTAGACTGGAGACAGTGTTATTGCTGTGGGCTGCAAACACTTTAATTAGTTTGCTTCGGTAGAATGGGGTTGAGAGGATTCTCAAAAAGTCAAATATCTCTGGAGGGGTTTTTAAATTCCTCTGTGCCTGTTACTGTTTATTTTCTGTGTTTGGGGTGTCTTGCCATCTGCATTCCCCTCAAAAGCGCTCACACACACAGAACAGAATACATTCAGATTTAGTCTACAGTCACTGAGAGGGATTTATCTGAACTCTGTCTCAACACAAATGTGATGGCTGGAGGAGAGTTATCGATCAGACACAGATCACTATCAATCAATCTCCTTTACTTATGCCATGGAGAGTTCCCCTTGGAGCGCAGAAATTGTAGGTTTAAGGTAATACGGTCTCAGAGTATACCTAAAGCTGTTAACGCACTAGTGGTACTAGGTTCAGAGTATGTGAAAAGCCTGTCAGGTGGTTGTGAGAGAGTATGTGATAGGAGACTAGACCTTGTGGAACCCTGAGCTCTGCTCCTCTGACCCATGCTCATGGTGGAGTAATCTAGGTTAATTCTCTGAGTGACCAGGCCCATGGTGGAGTAATCTAGGTATATTCTCTGTGTGATCAGGCCCATGGTGAAGTAATCTAGGTCCATGGAAACAGTCATGCTGAGGGTTTACGACGGAAACAACCCCGGGTCAGGTACGTACGTGCAGGATAACCAGAGAGTGTCCCCGTCACTAATAGAGAAACCAGTGACACACACACACACAGAGTGATTCACAGGCTCTGATAGCTTCCATGTGGGAGCTGACCTCGCTTTAGGAACAATATAATTCCAGGGCTTTGGTAAACTTGGGAAAGGGCTTTGGTAAACCTGGGAATGACAGCGGTCTCAGGGGGAAAGTGAACGTGTGTGTGCGTGTGTGTGTTATTTTAGGTGAGAGCAACATTCACCCCTAGCTAAGGTGTCAAGCCCTAACCAGTCCATGTGAAATCATATACAGTATAGGCTAACAAATCCCAAAGACAAACGTCCACTCTGCTCCTCACTAGAAAAGCCTTAGTGAAAAGTAATACTTGCTGTGGAAACCCTGTGAGACTATCACCTCAAAAGACCTTAAGAATTATAACTGCCTCCAATTGCACAATGCTCTCTCCAGCTGAAGTTACACACACACCGGGCAGTAAGGGTTAGGAGGAGATGGACCCAATGCTAAGCCAGGGTGACAGAGGTTGTTAGAGGCGCTAGCAAGAACCACAACACACACACTCTACTGCAAGAACAAACTGGGCTGAAGTTCTGGAGCAACTTTATCACTAGCGCTAACATGTGCATGCATGTTCTTCTAGAGATGCTGTCACTTATATAAGCACCAGGACCAAGAAACACAGTGATCTAGGGAGTAGAGTAGGACTGTGTGTGTGTGTTTGTCAATTGAACAGCACTTTTTTATACCACTCCTCACCCTCTGCTCACACACACACACACACACACACACACAAAGATTCAGGCATGCATATTAGACTTAGGATTCTATAGCCAGGACCATGAGCTATTGGGCCAGGTCTGCGTCATTCTGACCCCTACAGACTATTTGGTTGACTCCAGATTGCTCCAGTCCACTACATACCGCCAAAGATCACCACAGAGCATTTACTGTGAGTCCATTACAAACTATTTCTGACCAGTTTAGACCAATTCAAAAACCACTTCAGTCCATCTCAGTGCTCCTCATTGAGGCTGAAAGAAGCATCAGTAGCTCTGGGCTATGACACGGTCTGTGTCAGAGTGGTTTTATGTGTGTGTTTTCTCCGAGGCAATCAGTAACCCTTTGTGTTTGAGTGTGTACCGCCAATCAGGGTTGGGGAGTAACGGATTACAAAAAAACTGTAACTGAAATCCATTATGATACCAGCAAAAATATTGTAATCAGATTACAGATAATTTGTAGAAACTTGATGATTACTTCTAGGATTACTTTTAAATTCAGAAAGGATGTGACCCCCAATTTCTTTTTACACCTTTCTGTTTTCTCAATGACATTCAAATCAACATTGAAAAAAGGCGCAAGTTTAAGTTTGTCCCGCCTGGGCGAGTCTGACCACAAGTCATTGACCACTATGATGACACACCAAATGCGTTTGATGGATCGTGGGAAAAGAGCAGGGATAGGCTTTGTAGGCTACAGTCCAAGCTACAGTATGTCTTCCAATGGTGCGACTGCTGTCAGCATCCAAAGATTATCCAACTTGAATAAACACTTGGAGGTAAGAACGACAGCAGTGGTGTAGCCTACGGGCAATACGGATATAACTTATTATTGATGTCTTCATAGCGCATTGATGTGAATCACATTGCTGCTCTCTCAATTAGCTATTTGCACCTTACGGGTTGTGGTTGTTATGGATGGCTGTTCACGAATGTATATATGTATTTTAACCGAATAATGGTTGAATTTAAGACATTTAAGCTGCTTATCAATTGTTGTTGTTGCAACCAGTAGAAAGCCAGTGAAAAATGTGCTCTTGCAACAGCTGCAGTGTGGATCCCAGCCTCTGGAATAAAAGTTTGAGGGAGTTCCTCCCTTCTAAACTCCCCCGGGGTATTATGCTCTATACTGTCAAAAACGAGTTTAATTTAAGAAGACTATGAGTGGGGCTTTTATTGCTTTATCTAATTTGCACTGATACATTTTTTAAATAAATATCCATAGGCCTAACGATCACATGCTCAAACTCGTGCACTTTTGATAGACTTGAACAGATGCAAACGATGGAGATATCAAAGTGTCACCAACAAAAAGGTAAACAATAGGCTTATAGCAAATGCAGCATATGGCACATACAAATAGCACTTTTCAGTAGTTCTCAAAGCATGCCATTCCGAGAGCAGCATTTATTTTTCAATTCGAAGCAATGAGCCCAATGAGTCCATCATGCCAACAAAAACCTAAACAAAAGAGTAGGCTAATAAGTCCTTTGTTTTTGGGTTATGCTCCGGAGAAACAACTTCTATATTTCCAAGTCCTATTCTTGAAGATCAAGGAGTATTCAATTAATTGGAATGACTGGACTCTGTTTACTTTATGTAAACATATAGCCTAATCGTATTATTACCTGTAGTAGAAAGCAATGGGTTAGAAGAAGCCTACATAACCAACCCATAAAGTAAAATGCAACATCCATTTATGGCCAGCTACAGTGGCTTGCGAAGGTATTCACCCCCCTTGGCATTTTTCCTATTTTGTTGCCTTACAACCTGGAATTAAAATGGATTTTTGGGGCGTTTGTATCATTTGATTTACACAACATGCCTACCACTTTGAAGATGCAAAATATTTTTTATTATGAAACAAACAAGAAATAAGACAAAAAAACTGAAAACTTGAGCGTGCATAACTTTTCACCCCCCCAAAGTCAATACTTAGTAGAGCAATTACAGCTGCAAGTCTCTTGGGGTATGTCTCTATAAGCTTGGCACATCTAGCCACTGGGATTTTTGCCCATTCTTCAAGGCAAAACTGCTCCAACTCCTTCAAGTTGGATGGGTTCCGCTGGTGTACAGCAATCTTTAAGTCATACCACAGATTCTCAATTGGATTGAGGTCTGGGCTTTGACAAGGCCATTCCAAGACATTTAAATGTTTCCCCTTAAACTACTCAAGTGTTGCTTTAGCAGTATGCTTAGGGTCATTGTCCTGCTGGAAGGTGAACCTCCGTCCCAGTCTCAAATCTTTGGAAGACTGAAACAGGTTTCCCTCAAGAATTTCCCTGTATTTAGCGCCATCCATCATTCCTTCAATTCTGACCAGTTTCCCAGTCCCTGCCGATGAAAAACATCCCCACAGCATGATGCTGCCACCACCATGCTTCACTGTGGGGATGGTGTTCTCGGGGTGATGAGAGGTGTTGGGTTTGCGCCAGACATAGCGTTTTCCTTGATGGCTAAAAAGCTCAATTTTAGTCTCATCTGACCAGAGTACCTTCTTCCATATGTTTGGGGAGTCTCCCACGTGCCTTTTGGCGAACACCAAATGTGTTTGCTAATTTTTTTCTTTAAGCAATGGCTTTTTTCTGGCCACTCTTCCGTAAAGCCCAGCTCTGTGGAGTGTACGGCTTAATGTGGTCCTATGGACAGATACTCCAATCTCCGCTGTGGAGCTTTGCAGCTCCTTCAGGGTTATCTTTGGTCTCATTGTTGCCTCTCTGATTAATGCCCTCCTTGCCTGGTCCGTGAGTTTTGGTGGGCGGCCCTCTCTTGGCAGGTTTGTTGTGGTGCCATATTCTTTCAATTTTTTTATAATGGATTTAATGGTGCTCCGTGGGATGTTCAAAGTTTCTGATATTTTTTTATAACCCAACCTGATCTGTACTTCTCCACAACTTTGTCCCTGACCGGTTTGGAGAGCTCCTTGGTCTGTATGGTGCCGCTTGCTTGGTGCTGCCCCTTGCTTAGTGGTGTTGCAGACTCTGGGGCCTTTCAGAACAGGTGTATATATACTGAGATCATGTGACACTTAGATTGCACACAGGTGGACTATATTTAACTAATTATGTGACTTCTGAAGGTAATTGGTTGCACCAGATCTTATTTAGGGGCTTCATCGCAAAGGGGGTGAATACATATGCACGCACCACTTTTCCATTATTAATTTTTTTGAATTTGTTGAAAGAAGTAATTATTTTCATTTCACTTCACCAATTTGGACTATTTTGTGTATGTCCATTACATGAAATCCAAATAAAAATCAATTTACATTACAGGTTGTAATGCAACAAAATAGGAGAAAGCCAATGAGGATGAATACTTTTGCAAGGCACTGTATGTAAACACCAGTGTTGGGGAAGCTACCAATTAATTCACACTGGAAGAAGTTAAGCTACACTAAAGCTACCCTTATGAAAAATATAGCTTACTTAACTGTAGCTACTTCACTACATCCAAACTACTTTGTGAAAAAGTATCATATCTAAATCTGAAATGTCATAGATTACAGATTGCAAGAACAGATCACTCTGGAGTCAGATGTTAACAGAATGTGTAATTTAGCCTATTAAACACAAAAAGTTAAAATTAGGCACACAAAAAGTGTTTCAAGTGAGAATTAGGCAGGTCTGATGCCAAAAAAGAAAGAACATTCTTGTCTACTTATTTTATTTTTAGAAAAAAACGTAGTGTGTAGTTCCAGTAGTTAGCTACACCACTACATGGCAAAAAAAGTTATTAACTACTGAAAACACCACCAAGATTTGAATTTAGTTAAACTACCACCAAGCTACTGCAAAATGTAATTAAATTACTAGTTGAACTAAATGTAGTTCACTACTCCTCCACACTGGTAAACTCTAACATTGATTTATCCTGCAATGGATGTCGTTCAATTGGTGATATACATTTTTGTCTTCATCTAATGCTTCTTAAGCAGGTTGACATTTATTGGGATGAGTCTTGTCCTTGAGGCAGAACTGAGTGATTTCCGCTAGATGGGCCAGCTGCAAAGTCAAAATTGGCTATATTGTAAAAATAATTAAAACAAAAATGTGCTTTTAGGTCTTAATTTAAGGTTAGGGTTAGGCATTAGGGTTAGCAGTGTGGTTAGGGTTAAAATCAGATTTTATGACATTGTGGCTGTGCCAGCTGGTGACCACTCTGCAGAGCTGCCTCCATTTGTTTACGTTTTACCGCGATATCCAATTGGTAGTTAGTCTTGTCCCATCCCTGCAACCCCCGTACAGACTCGGGAGAGGCGAAGGTCGAGAGCCATGCGTCCTCCGAAACACGACCCTGCAACCCCCGTACAGACTCGGGAGAGGCGAAGGTCGAGAGCCATGCGAACCCGGGTCTGTATTTACACCTCTAGCACTGCGATGCAGTGCCTTAGACCGCTGCGCCACTCGGGAGGCCCTCAGAACAAGATTCTTGACGAAAAACACTAACCAGCGCCTTTTAAGGGGAAAGTAATCTAAAAGTAACGGAAAGTAATCAGATTACGTTACTGAGTTTTGGTAATCCAAAAGATACGTTACTAATAACAATTTTGGACAGGTAACTAGTAACTGTAATGGATTACATTTAGAAAGTAACCTACCCAACCCTGCCTCCGATGCAACACAAACATGTCAGAGCCTGTATCACTCAAACTAAAGGCCACGTGTATGACTAAGGCCAGTGTGGGACCTCTGTGTGTATGTATTTTCTGTCTTTGTGTCCGCTGTGTTAGGCATGAACTCGCCTGAGCTGGCATTCTGAGAGACCCAAACTGCTCAACACACACACACACACACACACACACACACACACACACACACACACACACAGTGTGTGAGCAGTAGTGAGCAGTCTTGCTATTTGCCTCCATGGCAAAACCCGTCAAACTAAGATCACCTCCTTCCTCCCTGCTCCCACCAGGGCTACTCCCAACCCCCCTCCCATCCCATCCAAGCCTGAAGAAAATATTACACAACACTGCATCATTAGCTATACTGCTACTCCCAAAACAACCACAGCCTAAAAGAAGACCAAAAACAAGCCAAAATATCTACACATCAAAACGCTACACAGTTCCAACTCCATAATGACCAGAGCCCATATCGACATAGAGAGCCAGTACTGGCCCGTTGTTGTGTTACAGATGATCTGACTAATGAACATCAGTTTTTAGACGAAGAGACCAATCGGTCTCTCTACACTCATCTAAACCACTTCTAAAGCCAATGTCAGCCTAGAGGAGGAATCAATGTGTACTGTAAGAGAAATGTAGAGTGCTCTCTCTTTCACACACGTACACATAAACTAAGACAGGGTAGAAACAAGAGCTAACATCACATGAGCCGATAGATCAGCACCAAGAATTGCTCACAACTGGGAACAGTGTGTGTGTGTGTTTTTGTGTGTGTGTGTGTGTGTGTGTGTGTGCACATGCATGTGTCAGGCAGAGTTAAAGTTACTCCTCAGCTTTACTGGCGACTTGTTAAAATACCCCACTGCACTCTGGTGTGTGTGTGTGTGTGTGTGTGTATGTGTGTGTGTTTGATAAGTAATAAGGACTAGTGTGTGTGGGGACTGTGTGCCTTGGTAAATCCAACAGGAATGTAAACCTTTGTCTCTCTCAGAGGAACTGATGAACAGCTGCTAACACACACACACACACACTGTGTCACACACATCCGGCTGGCTTCTGAGCGGCCTGTGTTTGCTGTTTTAAGCTCAAATTAAGTTTGGAGGACTTACACTGATGGTAGATAGACGCTAGATCACCTGCTCCAGTCCATTGTAACACCAGAGGACAGTGTCACTCCACTCCACTGGGCGACAATGTCTGTCAACAAAACTGCACTGAACCCCTGTGTGTTACAGTTTTTCTCAATTGCTAAAACACTAAACCCTATTGTCTGAACCAAATGCTCAGTTGCCTGAACCCATTGATTGAATCAATCACTCTTTTGGCAAAACCATAAGCACTTTTCACCTGTTTAGACACAACTTGCCAACACATTTTCATTGTGATGCACCCGTGCTGCATAATGGTGAGCACAGGTGACAAAAGTCAAACACAATTAGAGCACAGGTATCACCACTTGAACACAACAACTCAAAATTGATCACACTTGTGGCTAATGATGTGAGGGAACATATACAGTAAGCCAGTTCAGAGAGCACTGGTTTGTGAGGCCCTACAATGGATAGAAATCTGAGAGGAAGAGTTCGTGTGAGAGGAGGTCGAGGTGGTCGAGGTGGTCAGCGAAGACAAAGAACAGTAATATCTGATGAAATCAGAGCTACTGTGATTGACCATGTTCTTGTCCATGGTATGAGCATGAGGGAGGCTGGACAAAGGGTACAACCAAACATCAGTAGATTCACTGTGTCCACCATAATCCGAAGATTTAGAGAAGAGAACAGGTAATAACTTTTTTTTGACATTATAGTACAGTATGTAAATGTTGACAGCAATTACTGTATGACATACTATATACTGTACCACAGTATACTGTAAGTGAATATATGTTTCAGTACATCACTGTACCAATGTACTGTAGTATTGTAATGGAGGGTTGGTCTAACTGTTTGTAGGCCTAGTATTCCATGTATATTTTTTGTAACTCCATGTTCTCTTTTTGTATAATTGAAAGACTGCCACATGGGGGGTGGGAGGACAGGTATGTTCTCCCCACACCAAGAGACCCTAATTGTTGATATGGTCCGTGAGAACAATGCCATTAAACTGAGCGAAGTTCAGCAGAAGATCATTGAGGACCATTTACATTTTGAGGGTATCAACAGTGTCAGCCTCTCTACTGTTGATCGTGTCCTCAAGCGCAACAGACTGCGCATGAAACAGCTATACAGAGTGCCCTTTGATCGCAACTCAGACAGAGTCAAAGAGCAAAGATTCCAGTATGTACAGGTTGGCATATATCCAGACACATTCAATGTTGATTACTCTAAGTAGTGATTTACTGTAGTGGCCTAAATCACTTTTTCCGTATCACTTACAAAACTATATATATTTCTACAGAGGGTTTTTCAACTGGATGCAATGGAAAGACCCCATCAATACATCTACATGGATGAAGCTGGGTTTAATCTCACCAAAAGGAGAAGGAGAGGCCGTAATGTGATTGGCCATCGGGCCATTGTTGGTGTTCCTGGGCAGCGTGGTGGCAATGTCACATTATGTGCTGCCATCAGCAATCATGGGGTTGTCCACCATCATGCCAACCTGGGGCCCTACAACACTCACCAGCTCCTCATTTTCCTCAATCACATGCGAGATGCTTTGTTAGGGCAGCAGGATGAGCATCCCATCTATGTTGTTGTTTGGGACAATGTGAGTTTTCACAGAGCCCTCCAGGTTAGAAAGTGGTACAATATGAACCAAGGTTTTATCAATCTTTGCCTTCCACCGTACTCCCCTTTCCTAAACCCCATTGAGGAATTCTTCTCCTCATGGCGGTGGAAGGTATATGAACGCCAACCTTACACCAGGGTAAATCTCCTGCAAGCCATGGGACTTGCCTGTGGTGACATAGGTGTGGAGGCATGCCAAGCCTGGATACGGCATGCCAGGGGTTTTTTCCCCGTTGCCTGGCCAGACAAAATGTGGCCTGTGATGTGGATGAAGTCCTGTGGCCTGACCCAGTACGGAGACATGATGCTGTGGCTGAGTAATGCACTTATTTGTATATTTTTGTACTTTATTTTTACATGGGCTTACTGTACACAAGTGGCAAACGCATAAGATTTCTGTTTGTTTTTACAAGTGCTACATGTAAATGCACAAGATTTCTGTTTTGTCTTTTTGTACAAGTGCTAAATGCACAGGTTTTTTTTTGTTTTGCAACATGCATTTAGCCTACAGTGAACAATAAACATTTATTTCTCCAGCTTCATGTCCTGAGCATTGTGTTTTCAATTTTTCTACGTAGTGTTTAGTGACTGTTCAGTAGTGTTTTTTATTTTGATTGACTCGGGGCACGATTTGACATCATAGTTCAGTTTTGAGCACAGATTGAACTGTTTTGAGGTGAAAGTTTGGTTTTGCAAGAAGAGTCTGAGGTTTTGTGAATGTAGCTTGAAAATTGGGTTTTGTGTTCACAGTTAAGAGAAAAGGAGAGCAGCTTTCAAGAAATGTGTCTTAGCAATCGAGAAAAACTGTAATAGCATGATAAGGTGAGGTGTCTACTCATCACCTCTCTATGGCTGAGGCGGATACAGCCTATTACAAGGTTGAGATCCAGTTAAGTGAGCCCCCTCCTGAGTGAGGTGACCGTCAGTGCTCAGACAATGTTATATTACTGGCAAAAGGACTTTAAGTCCATTGAACTTTGCTCTTAATGCTAGCAGACATTGCTTGAATGCACGCACACACGTGCGCACACACACAAAGAAACATATACACTGAAACACACCACATAGGTGGCAGCAAGCTAAAGCCTGTGTAGCTGGACGGAATGTTTGTGTTCTTTTGAAGCCTCACTATGAAAACATCCCTCAGCTTCACACACGTCTCTGAACAAACACACAGAGCTATGAAACAGGATAATTATGACAGTTTAATACAATACCCCACATACTCTACTAAAGCCTTCAAATACACTCTGAGGCCTATACAAACACACAAATGTGCGCAGTACACACACACACACACACACAGCAAAGAGAAATGGAAGATGCTGCATCACTTCTCAAAGAAAACATACTCCATGAAATATTCAGTGAACTATAGCAGTAAAGTGTTTCTTTACATCTGACTCAGAGTTACACTAACACACTCAGCTAGGAGAAGTAGGTCTGGACACCTAAACATATCCCTGTGTTAGCGTGGCCACTCTGCTACCCACCGCACATTACACTGGCCCCCCAACACTCATCTGTCTGTTAACACTAGGGGCCTGGTGGATGAGGTGCGCACTGGGCCCCTCGCTGTTGCTGTTCATGGGGGGATGTGTGTGTGTGTGTGTGTGTGTGTGTGTGTGTGTGTGTGTGTGTGTGTGTGTGTGTGTGTGTGTGTGTGTGTGTGTGTGTGTGTGTGTGTGTGTGTGTGTCACAGAGCAGCTGTCACAGACCGGCGTAACATAAGCCCTTATTAGACTCCATTAGCCGTCAGAGAAACTAATAAGAGATTGTCAAATACACCCAAACATTCACACTACTCACACTGACAGGAGAGAGAGAGAGAGAGAGAGAGAGAGAGAGAGAGAGAGAGAGAGAGAGAGAGAGAGAGAGAGAGAGAGAGAGAGAGAGAGAGAGAGAGAGAGAGAGAGAGAGAGAGAGAGAGAGAGAGAGAGAGAGAGAGAGAGAGAGAGAGAGAGAGAGAGAGAGAGAGAGAGCGAGAGAGAGAGAGAGAGAGAGAGAGAGAGAGAGAGAGAGAGAGAGAGAGAGAGAGAGAGAGAGAGAGAGAGAGAGCGCAGCAGGAGGTGTTGCCTCACACTACCATTTGTCTGTCTTCCTTTTAAAGGGAAGGTGCTTCTCTCTGTTACCCTTGACATCAGAACTTGACCTATGAGATTAGCTTTGATCTTTCATTAAACTAAACATGACTCATTCAGCCTTCCACTCACTCATCCATAGAATAGTGAACGCACAGAGAGTGGATCAATATCTTCACACAGTGCTCAACACAGCGCTTTCCCAACTGAAAGGAGAGAAGAGGAGTAGATGGTCTCTTGACGTTCTGAGCTGTAGTCATTTCTTTGGGCTCCCACTGGAACCAACACACACTATATCCCCATATTATCATATCTTTGCAAACACCATATGATATAACGTCATCTTCTCCAGGCCTATTTCCCAGCCCTGCACCCAATTCAAAACACCCAAAACACCAGCCCAGTAACCTTTCATGACCCAGTCCTCAGCAGCACACACCCTTCTCTCTGAAATCACCCTCTCTCCATGGCCTCCAACAGCAGACAGACACAGATAACTATGGTCCTTCCTCTGTTCTGTTGAGGTCAGAGAGGAGGAGCTCACTGATATACAGTAACTACTGCAAGCTGGTCCCTCTACCATACACACACAGAACTCCTCATCCAACCCTTATACACACATCCCATACTGGGTTTCTTGTGGTAGAGCAAAGGCCAGAGATGGCCGACAGATATGATGTGTGTGAGTCTATGTAGTAGATCAGGACTTTACCACAGCTGAAACCATGCTTTCAAAACATTACAAGGTATTGTACACACTTAGAGCCTATGATGAAGTTACTGTATATTTCAGCAATGGAGTAGGAGGGAGGTGAAAGAGAGAGATACAATAAAGGGGAGAGAGAGGGGGAGAAAAAGAAAGAAGGAAATGTATTCAGAAAAAAATTGTATAGTGAACATTATAACTCTGTGTCTTACCTTGGCAGGAGCTCCCTCTGTCCTCATAGCCGACGTTACACAGACACTTCCCTATGGGCACTAGCCACTCCCCCTCTGTACTACAGTACATACGCGGTGGCTCCTCCTCCTTGGAGTGATTGACACACAAGCCCTTCACCTCCACCAATGACTGAGAGTCCATGGGCACCGTGTCAGGGAAGGAGGCCAGGTTCCTCACAGTGAACGGGCACTTCTTAAAGTAGACCCTGACTGAGACCAGCGCCACACACGCCCCCACGTCCTGGAACGCCAGGTAGAAGCCCTTCTTGGTAACAGGCCCCACCTCCCGGACCTCTGTGTTGAGCTTCAGGATGCGGTCTCCCAGGTCCATCTGGGTAAAGCTCTCGTCTGCAGCGATGGTGTCGATCTTAGAGAACTGGTGTTCTCTGAAGTGGCTGCCCTGGTCCTCGTCTGTCTCCATGTACAGCAGGTTGAAGGTCTCCTTACAGGTCCCCAGGACCAGGGGGATGGAGTTACAGTCTCTCAGGGTGAACTTGAGCTCCACGTAGATCTTCTGGGCTGACTGGCGGGGGATCCAGTTGGTCCTCAGCCAGTTGTTCTGACTGTACTCCATCACGTTACACACCTGGAATGTCCGGATGGGAGTGTAGTGCTCGTCTACTCCACTGATCTCCTCCCACTGAGAAGAGGGGAGAGATGGAGGGGGGAGGGACGTAAGAGAGGGGGAGAGATGGAGGGGGGAGGGACGTAAGAGAGAGGGGGAGAGAGGAAAGAGAATGAAGCAATTCTGTTACTTTCTTCTAAACACACCAGGATACTCATACATCATGTAGTTTATTCTCCCTGTCCCAACGGTTAAACATTGAATCAAAGCTGTGATGAATAGGGAAACACTTGAACAATGGTTATTATTGTGGTTGAAGTGACACATATTATAATGTATGGCTTTAAATGCCATTATTCTCCATCAGAGTGAGTTGCTAAATGAATGAATAAGTCTCTTCTACACACAGAGAACTGCTCTGGGTAAGTGGAACTTTAGTTTAATGATGAACGGAGAGTCTGTGTTTTCTATTACAATAATATTGATTTATTTGGCAACCTCTCTCTCTCTCTCTCTCTCTCTCTCTCTCTCTCTCTCTCTCTCTCTCTCTCTCTCTCTCTCTCTCTCTCTCTCTCTCTCTCTCTCTCTCTCTCTCTCTCTCTCTCTCTCTCTCTCTCACACACACACACACACACACGTCTTCTACATATGGAAGTCTATTTAAAGCATTAGGAGGGGATTCTTTCTCCTCTTCCTTCCACAGATCTTTAGCTTTCACTCCTAAGAGGAGCAGCTACTCAGCTGCTATCCTTGGTGCAAGAGTAGGAACAAACCTCTCTCTCTCTGAAAGGAGATCACTGTGGGATGTAGGGACCAGGGTTTATACTATTATGACTTTATATCTTCATGTACAGCGATATAATGCAAATTAAAATAGATCAAATTTGACTCAGTGATTGCTCTTTCCACTAATACTGTCTTTGTATGAGTTCTCTCTGGGATGCACACACACTGGAATAAGGTAGCACACACACACACACACACACACACACACAGGCATGCCAGTGCGGTTAGAGAGGGGCGGTGGAAGCAGGGGTTAGAAATGAAATCCAGGTGGCAGCGCAGAGTAACTGAGTCTTGCAGTGTGTGTGTGTGTGTGTGTGTGTGTGTGTGTGCGTGCGTGTGTGTATTAGTTATCCTATTCCAGAGAATGGCTGTGCTTTAAACCACTGCTGCCAAAACATATGAACGTTTTTATATGATGTGCAGATCATACACTGGAGAATAGCATATTACATAGACCATCCCCTGCCATACATGACATCATTATGACAAACTTCACCCCTCCTTCGCTTCTTTCTACTCTTCCTCCCTCCCTTTCTGCATCTCTCTTTGACACGCACAGCATGAGATGTCATCTCTCAACTGCACAGCCTCTCGCTCCTCTCCAGCTCTGATGATGACAGTGGACTTGTATAACTATCTCTTTACAGCACTGATACCAACAAGGAAGGGGAGAGGGGAGAGAGAGAGGGGGGAGAGAGAGAGGGGGAGAGAAGAAATGAAGGGAGTAATGAAATGGGGAAACCATTTGGTGTGTTTGGCAAAGCACTAACCCTACACCCATGTGTGCATTGGCTATAAAGTCGGACCAACGAGCACACACACACACACACACACTGGCAGCTAGCTGAGTCTCTGGCAGCGGGTCAGTGAGAGAGGAGAGCTGGTGTTTCAGAGAGGGAGATATGTAATTACCTTATAATCCTTCTCCTGATCACGTTACAGTGGAATTACATTGGTTAGACAAGACTGTCATGTCTACAGCCCTGTAGTAGTATTATACACATGACCTCTGTGATTTAGACTTCACACACACACACACTCACGACACACACACATATTTTACATATAAGTACACGCACTCTCACACACACACACACATTTTCTCAGTTTCCATATTCTTCCTCATCATTTAAATGAATGTGAGGTCAGAATTACAGAGTTACTGGGTTTCCATTATTGAAGGGAGAGAGTGGGGGAGGGAGAGAGAGAGAGAGTGGGAGGAGGGAGAGAGAGAGAGCGGGGGGAGGAAGAGAGAGAGAGCAGGGGGAGGGAGAGAGAGAGCAGGGGAGGGAGAGAGAGAGTGGGGGGAGGGAGAGAGAGAATGGGGGAGGGAGAGAGAGAGTGGGGGGAGGGGGAGAGGGGGGATAGGGAGAGTGAGAGAGGGGGGAGGGAGAGAGAGAGAGAGTGGGGGGAGGGAGAGAGTGTGGGTAATCCAGAGAGAAACATACACAGAAAGAGAGAAAGTGACAGAATGACAGAGAAAGTAACAGAATGACAGAGAAAGTGACAGAATGACAGAGAAAGTGACCGAATGACAGAGAAAGTGACAGAATGACAGAGAAAGCAACAGAATGACAGAGAAAGTGACATAATGACAGAGAAAGTGACATAATGACACAGAAAGTGACAGAATGACAGAGAAAGTGACAGAATGACAGAGAAAGTGACAGAATGACAGAGAAAGCGACTGAATGACAGAGAACGTGACAGAATGACAGAGAAAGCGACAGAATGACAGAGAAAGTGACAGTAGAAGGCCAGTGTTAGGCAGTGTTAGGGGTCTAAAACTAGCAACACCACTTTTCTATATGTCAGGACAACTCTCTCACACTAATTGATATACAGTGGGGTCCGAAGTTATTGACACCCTTGATAGAAATTAGCAAAAATTAGTGTATAAAATGTATAATTCAAATACTGAGCAATATTGTATTCTCCCAAAAATGGGGAAATAATATTATTTTATACTAATACAATTGCTCAGAGAAAGAGATTTTGTTTAACAAGTAATATTTTTTTGCTCAAAAACGTAGTGGTAAAATGTATTGACACCCCTGTTTTCAATACCTCTCTATACCTCACCTTGCAAAGATAACAGCGCTGAGCCTTTCTTTTATGAGTTGGAGAACACATTGGGAGGGATCTTAGACCATTCCTCCATACAGAATCCTTCCAGATCCTTGATGTACTTCGTCTGCGCTCATGAACTGCCCTCTTCAATTCAAACCCCAGGTTTTCAATGGGTTTCAAGTCCGGAGACTGAGACGGCCATTGCAAGATTTTGATTTTGTGACCAATTAATGTCAAAGATCCACCACCATATTTGACGGTAGGTATGGGGTTATCTTCTACTCATGCATTCTCATTTCAACGCCAAACCCACCACTGGTGTGTGTGGCCAGAGCTCTATTTTCATATCATCTGACCAAAGCACCGGTTCCAATCCAAGTACCAATGCAATTTAGCAAACTCCAGGGGTTTACATTTGTTGGGTAACATGAAAATAGAGCTCTTTGGCCACACACACGAGTGGTGGGTTTGGAGTCTAAATGAGAATGCATGAGCAGAAAATAAGCCCATACCTACTGTCAAATATGGTGGTGGATCTTTTATGTTATGGGGCTATATTGCTTCAACTGGTCCTGGGGCCCTTGTTAAAAGCCCCTAGAGTCGATGTCCACGCCCATGCGGAAATCTAATTAGTATAATAATCTAAATCTGTCTGTTTAAGCTAGAGATATCAATTTTTTGCATGGGCTGCGTCTCAATCCACCGCATCCGCCGATGTCGGCCTTCCACATCTGCGGGACAAGGTGGCAGAGCTACAGCAGTGTTTGTCAGGCCAGGAGACATCCAGGAGACATCCCGAAAATCAGTCTTCTCATGAAAACGTCTGTAGCGTCCGAATCATTTTGGCTATAAACTAATAGGACGATGGTGGACTCCCAGAAGCGTCACGGTACTAGTCTGAAGTCGGTACCGCCTATCTTCCAACTTCTGTCTGTAGCGTCCGAACAGTTTGGGCTACACACTAATATGACTACCCCTGACCTCTGACCCCAGGTCACAGCTGTGGGGGGGTCATGGGGAGGTCAGTGTGTGAACTTGCCCCTGGCTGAGGGGAAGAGCAGTGCTCTATGATCTGTGCTGTAGGTAGAGCAGGCTGCTGCAGTAAAACCAGGGGGAACCTGAGACACTGAGGCTGGTCCACCTAACCACCATCAGACACTGACAAACTGACCAATCAACAGTCTGCACAGGGCACTTCAAAGGACTGAGGGATAGCTTCAGTCAAATAACACATTTTGACAAATTTGGTTGTTTCCTTGTTTTTTTTGTGATAGATTACATCAACGCTCGTTGCTGAACACTCTATGTTGTGCACCATACATATTTTTATAGATTAAATACATAAACTACTAAATGGAGTCTGACTGGTGATATTGATGGCTGTGACCCAACACAGAAGGTCAAAGTGGTGAAACCTGAAGCTCCATTGATCTGACTAGTGTCCAATAATGAGTCGGGGTCAGCTGCTAGATTGAGACACAAATCATTGGGAGAGAGATAGAAAACCCCTCTCTCTTTCTTTACTTCTTTCTCTCGTTTTCTCTCCATTCCCACAGTCTGGTGGTAGTATCCAAAGAGAAGAGCAGAGTGGAGAGCAGCTTTAGTTTCCTGCTCTGGGTCACCGTGACAACTGCACCACATCAGTCAGAAGCTTTTCATCACAGCTTTGACCAGAGAGAAACCATAACACACTCTACACCCCCCACCTTTTATATCCCCCTATAGCAGCCTCTCTCCAGACCCCACCATGTGCTAATCTCTCGTTTATGGATAGGCTTTCTCTTCTCTCCCAGTGCAGCTGGGGACCTCTCACTCTGTCAGTCAGTCAGTCAGTCAGTATGTATTTGGGGAAAATATGGTGCTATGGTGACTAAATGAGTTTGGGTATTACAATACGTGGAGACTGAGGAGTGGTGGACGCTGGCCAAAAGAGCTGTGCCATTAAGCTCTGGACTGGAGAGCAGTAATGTAGTGTGTCTCTCTGGGATTGGATGAGGCAATGTCAAGATTGCATAGTGTGTGTAGGCCCAGACCTCAGGCTCCCAGCACCATGTAGAGTTTCTCATTATTCCAGACTTGATATGCAGTTGGAGATGAGTTCCTCTTCTGGTTCCTCAGACAATGTGGAATATAGCTGTAAATTGGTGGGGGTAAATTGCTAGGGATTTCTTCTTTCAAAGATGTGAAACATGTGCCTGCTAAGGGCACCATGACGATGAGGAGGTCCACATCCTAACAACGTGTCATAAACTCCTAATCTACATTAGAGTGACCATGACCCACACCCCACCCCAGGGACATGACTGTGAGTCAGAATGAGGCAGGGGTGCACAGTGAGGTTAGGGTTCTGTTTGTACTGTAACACCGGTTAGCACTTTGCTTACAGCGGCAGAAGACCAGGGGCCCATCTGTCACTGTCAACGTGTGTGTGTCTGTGTGTGTGTGTGTGCGTGTGTGCGTGTGTGTGTGCGTGCGTGTGGCCCCATGCCACTGCATTATGAGAAATCATTTCAGAGGGTCTGGCTCTCAGGGCAAAATGCTTATCTGCCGCCATCAGCCAACGACGTGAGTAATTACCCATGATTCACCTTGAGGACTTGATCAGCACTCTTTCTCTCTCCTACCACCCTCTCTCTTTCTCTCCATCCTGCACTCTCTCACTGTTCAAGACCAGAGCAAGCAGTGTTTTCAGAAAGATATTGGTTTCCTCATAATATTCAGTAGTGTATCTATGTACCGTATGTTATTTAAACCCATTCTCTGCCTTTTATAACTGTTCTGAATCTGTCTAGCTTTACCTACAGGAGTTCACACTCTCAAAGGTCATGTCAATTACCCAAACCGGGCCTCAAACCTGGGCCTAAATAAACATGAGACATTAAAAGTCAGTGTTCGGTAAGTGTGTTTGGTTCAACCTTATAAAGTAACCTCTAAGTTTTATAGTGCTGGTAGTTAATATATGGCTGGGGGAAACCAAGGCTGGCAGCTCTATGGAACGAATTAGTGGATTACCTTCAGCTCCAGCCAGCCAGTAACTCTAACACTTAAAGTTCAGAGGAGGGATTGGCTGCTGGAGACTGCGAGGCCAGTAGTGTAACTGGTAGACAAATAAACACAGAACCACACACACACACCCACAACCACGCACACACACACAGACCATGGCAGAGGTAGAGACACAGGAGGAAGTAGGTGGATTAGGGAAGGAAGTCATGCTGTTTTGTGTTGTTTTGATTGCTGTGTTGAGATACTAAGTTAGCTAGGGTTTTATTAACATGTGTTGTTTTGATTGCTGTGTTGAGATACTAAGTTAGCTAGGGTTTTATTAACATGTGTTGTTTTGATTGCTGTGTTGAGATACTAAGTTAGCTAGGGTTTTATTAACATATGTTGTTTTGATTGCTGTGTTGAGATACTAAGTTAGCTAGGGTTTTATTAACATATGTTGTTTTGATTGCTGTGTTGAGATACTATGTTAGCTAGGGTTTTATTAACATGTGTTGTTGCTCTGTTGTTGCCAACAATTCAAACCATATTACAAGCTAATCCTCCTCTTCTTTATCCAAAATGAAGAAACGCAATCTCTCTCCCCATCCCACCCATATCGTAAGTCTATCACATACTTAACCTATGGATAGGTTAATACCACTTGGGGGGGTACTAAACTAACATATGGAATTGTTTTAAGATGGTCATACCATGGATCATTTAGCTATTTGATTTTGAATTTTAGGACCCCTTTAGGTATAATTCTTTACTTTTTTATTATTTGATAAAATATTGAATTTGGCCTTTACTTCTATAGCACATAGAAACGCATTGAATAACACATTCATAAATGACAAAAAAGCCAGTCCAAAAATAAATAACAAGATATAAGGTATATACAGTGAGGGAAAAAAAGTATTTGATCCCCTGCTGATTTGGTACGTTTGCCCACTGACAAAGACATGATCAGTCTATAATTTTAATGGTAGGTTTATTTGAACAGTGAGAGACAGAATAACAACAAAAAAATCCAGAAAAACGCATGTCAAAAATGTTATAAATTGATTTGCATTTTAATGAGGGAAATAAGTATTTGACCCCTCTGCAAAACATGACTTAGTACTTGGTGGCAAAACCCTTGTTGGCAATCACAGAGGTCAGACGTTTCTTGTAGTTGGCCACCAGGTTTGCACACATCTCAGGAGGGATTTTGTCCCACTCCTCTTTGCAGATCTTCTCCAAGTCATTAAGGTTGAGGCTGACGTTTGGCAACTCGAACATTCAGCTCCCTCCACAGGTTTTCTATGGGATTAAGGTCTGGAGACTGGCTAGGCCACTCCAGGACCTTAATGTGCTGTCACGCCCTGATCGAGAGAACTCACGTTGGTTGGGGCAGGGTGTGAGTTTTCTGTTAAGATCTATGTTAGTGTATTTCTATGTTTAAGTTCTAGTTGTTTTATTTCTATGTTTGGCCGGGTGTGATTCCCAATCAGAGGCAGCTGTCGCTCATTGTCTCTGATTGGGGATCATACTTAGGTAGCCCATTGCCTACTGTGTATTGTGGGAACTTGTTCCTGTTAGGCTGGTATGTGTATAGCCCTTTGGACTTCACGTTACGTTGTTTCTTGTTTTGTTGAATGTTTATTTAGTTAAATAAACATGTATGCATTTCACGCTGCATCTTGGTCCGACCCGTCTCTCAACGTTCGTGACAGAAGATCCCACCACAAAAGGACCAAGCAGCGTGCCGAGGCGGAGCGAATAGCTTTGTCACAGGTGGGCAAATGGTGGTCATGGGAGGAGATATTCGCTGGGAAAGGACCCTGGGCGAAGATACAGGCCCTGGCAAGAGAGGATCAACGACAACGCCAACGGGACCAACCGCTGAGGAAGCCAGAGAGGCAACCCCAATAATTTTTGGGGGGGATCGAGAGAGAAGAGCCCCGACCACTGCACCCGGTGGGGTTGCAGTTGGAGTCCCTACGACCATGGGAACAGGAATGGGAACAGTTTTACACTGAGGAGTCGGAGGATGACGACGACGATGAGTTTCTGTTCCCTAACTCGTGGGGGCTTCCGGAGGAGTCCTCACTGGAGGAGGATTGGCGAGAGAGCAATAAGGACTGGAGCTGTCTGAGAGAGGAGGCCACCACGTTACAGGCGGCTCAAAGGGAGAAGGAAGTAGTGGAGGCACAGAGAGAGGAGCTGGTCAGGCAACAGAAGGAGCGTGTGTTCCTAGAGGAACCTAGGTATGCGGAGATACGCACTGTGTCGCCAGTGCGCATTCACAGCCCAGTGCGTCCTGTGCCAGCGCCCCGCACGTGTCGTGCGCAAGTGGGCATCCAGCCAGGATGGGTTGTGCCGGCTCAACACTCCTGGTCTCCAGTGCGCCTCCACGGTCCAGTATATCCTGGGTCAGCCCTACGCACTGTGTCACCAGTGCACGTTCACAGCCCAGTGCGTCCTGTGCCAGCGCCCCGCACGTGCCGTGCGAAAGTGGGCATCCAGCCAGGACGGGTTGTGCCAGCTCTAAGCTCCAGACCTCCAGTGTGCCTCCACAGTCCGGCACGGCCCGTGCCAGCTCCTCGCACCAGACCTGTGGTGCGTGTCTCCAGTCCGGCCCGGCCCGTTCCTGCTCCTCGCACCAGACCTGTGGTGCATGTATCCAGTCCGGCCCGGCCCGGCCCGTTCCTGCTCCTCGCACCAGACCTGTGGTGCGTGTCTCCAGTCCGGCCCGGCCCGTTCCTGCTCCTCGCACCAGACCTGTTGTGCGTGTCTCCAGTCCGGCCCGGCCCGTTCCTGCTCCTCGCACCAGACCTGTGGTGCGTGTCCCCAGTCCAGCCCGGCCCGTTCCTGCTCCTTGCACCAGACCATTGGTGCATGTCCCCAGTCCGGCACGACCCATGCCTGCTCCTCGCACCAAACCAGTGGTGCCTGTATCCAGTCCGGCCCGGCCCGTGCCTGCTCCCCGCACCAAACCAGTGGTGCCTGAATCCAGTCCGGCACTGCCCGTGCCTGCTCCCCACACCAAACCAGTGGTGCCTGTATCCAGTTCGGCACGGCCCATGTCTGCACCGCGCACCAAACCAGTGGTGCGTTTCCCCAGTCCGGCCCGGCCCGTGCCTGCTCCTCGCACCAAGCCAGTGGTGCGTGTTCCCAGTCCGGCACGGCCCGTGCCCGTTCCACCGGTGCCTGGTCCATCACCGGTCAGCTGCTCCACTCCAGAGCCAGAGCAGTCCGCTCCAACGGTGCCCAGTCCAGCTCCGGTCAGCGGATCCACTCCGGAGCCATAGCAGTCCGCTCCACCGGTGCCCAGTCCAGCTCCGGTCAGCGGCTCCACTCCGGAGCCAGAGCAGTCCGCTCCACCGGTGCCAAGTCCAGCTCCGGACAGCAGCTCTACTCCAGGCCCAGACGTCAGCCCCGCTCCAGGGTCGGGGCCTCCCACACCAGGGCCAGACAGGACTTGGTGCATCGTGGGAGGATTGCCGATCCAGGCCCAGACGTCAGCCCCGAGGTTGCATCGCGCCGAGGTCCAGACCAGACCAGGGGCGCAACGGGGAGGCAGAGAGGGAGAGGTCGTCACGCCCGGAGCCGGATCCGCCTCCGAGGAAGAAGGCCCACCTGGACCCTCCCCTAATGAGTCAGGTTGGTGCGGCCGGAGTACGCATCTTTGGGAGGGGGGTACTGTCACGCCCTGATCGAGAGAACTCTCGTTGGTTGGGTCAGGGTGTGAGTTTTCTGTTAAGATCTATGTTAGTGTATTTATATGTTTAAGTTCTAGTTGTTCTATTTCTATGTTTGGCCGGGTGTGATTCCCAATCAGAGGCAGCTGTCGCTCGTTGTCTCTGATTGGGGATCATACTTAGGTAGCCCATTGCCTACTGTGTATTGTGGGATCTTGTTCCTGTTAGGCTGGTATGTGTATAGCCCTTTGGACTTCACGTTACGTTGTTTCTTGTTTTGTTGAATGTTTATTTAGTTAAATAAACATGTATACATTTCACGCTGCACCTTGGTCCGACCCGTCTCTCAACGTTTGTGACATGTGCTTCTTCTTGAGCCACTCCTTTGTTGCCTTGGCCGTGTGTTTTGGGTCATTGTCATGCTGGAATACCCATCCACGACTCATTTTCAATGCCCTGGCTGAGGCAAGGAGGTTCTCACCCAAGATTTGACGGTACATGGCCCCGTCCATCGTCCCTTTGATGCAGTGAAGTTGTCCTGTCCCCTTAGCAGAAAAACACCCCCAAAACATAATGTTTCCACCTCCATGTTTGACGGTGGGGATGGTGTTCTTGGGGTCATAGGCAGCATTCCTGCTCCTCCAAACACGGCGAGTTGAGTTGATGCCAAAGAGCTCGATTTTGGTCTCATCTGACCACAACACTTTCACCCAGTTCTCCTCTGAATCACTCAGATGTTAATTGGCAAACTTCAGACGGCCCTGTATATGTGCTTTCTTGAGCAGGGGGACCTTGCGGGCGCTGCAGGATTTCAGTCCTTCACGGCGTAGTGTGTTACCAATTGTTTTCTTGGTGACTATGGTCCCAGCTGCCTTGAGATCATTGACAAGATCCTCCCGTGTAGTTCTGGGCTGATTCCTCACCGTTCTCATGATCATTGCAACTCCACGAGGGGAGATCTTGCATGGAGCACCAGGCCGAGGGAGATTGACAGTTATTTTGTGTTTCTTCCATTTGCGAATAATCGCACCAACTGTTGTCACCTTCTCACCAAGCTGCTTGGCGATGGTCTTGTAACCCATTCCAGCCTTGTGTAGGGCTACAATCTTGTCCCTGACATCCTTGGAGAGCTCTTTGGTCTTGGCCATGGTGGAGAGTTTGGAATCTGATTGATTGATTGCTTCTGTGGACAGGTGTCTTTTATACAGGTAACAAACTGAGATTAGGAGCACTACCTTTAAGTGTGTGCTCCTAATCTCAGCTCGTTACCTGCATAAAAGACACCTGGGAGCCAGAAATCTTTCTGATTGAGAGGGGGTCAAATACTTATTTCCCTCATTAAAATGCAAATCAATTTATAACATTTTTGACATGCGTTTTCCTGGATTTTTTTGTTGTTATTCTGTCTCTCACTGTTCAAATAAACCTACCATTAAAATTATAGACTGATCATTTCTTTGTCAGTGGGCAAACGTACAAAATCAGCAGGGGATCAAATTCTTTTTTCCCTCACTGTATATATCTAGGAGATATAAGAAAGCTCAGGAAATATTTTTGTTTTTTTAGACACATATTTAACCCCTTATTTTTGTTGGCACAAACCTACCTCCATACTTTCATTTGTTTGTATTGGTTACCTTCAGGCGAGTCCTGTGACACTTGTGGGGGTCGTAGAGCGTGTTCGTGAGAGTCTCTCCTTTCCATAGTGGGGTCATATTATATTTTAGCTCAAACGGTTCGGACGCTACAGACAGAAGTTGCAACATCAGCCTTACCGGCTTCAGACGAGTCCTGTGACTCTTGTGGGGGTCGTAGAGCAAAAGGGAGAACACCATTGTGTTCGTGAGAGTCTCCTCTTACCACAGAGTAATACTGTAATTTTTTAGGCCAAACCGTTCGGACGCTACAGATGGGGATTTTTGTATTATGTTACTTAGATTGACGCACGGGTGTGTAAACAGACTCTTAAGGATTATTAATCCCACTTGACTCATAGGATAACAGAAAATAAGATATGTTTGTGTTGTTTGTTTCGAAATGTCCTAAGCACCATTAAAACATTCAAATCTGATGAGAGGACAGAATGCTGCCAGACAGGATAGAATGTGCAGATCCTTTTTGTATGTAGGCCATGGTACATGTATGTACTACTCACCCCGTGTGATGGGTAGGAGATCCATCCCAGCTCCCCCTGGCTGGCTTTGGAGTCCAACAGGTTCACTGTAGAGATGAGGAGAGAGAAGAAACATGGATGAGTGTCTTATGGGAAAGCAGTTGATCGTGGCAAGCTTGTCTTTGGCACTACTATGGACATTATGAATATCTATCCTTCTGATGTCTAGTTAGCCTATTCGTCCCTTCTCCCCTCTAAACCTGGCCTTGGGACCTCTAGTCAAGGACGGGATCAGGATAGTATTTATTTACCTAGCTGCTCAACAATTCTCAGTACTCCTTAGAACACACACACAAACATGCTCACACGCACGCACACACACACACACACGGCCAGTTCCCCTTTGAGCACTTCCCAAATCTAACCAAACAGAGACAGCCTGCTGTGTTGTCCTCCATGATGAGGGTATCCAAGCAGGATACTCTGGGTCTGTATCAACCTGGGAAGCTGTTGAGTCACTGCTACAGTTGTGTGACCCTCCTCTGACTGGTACTGATACAGCGGGGTCAGAAAACCACATTTGCTGTTACGAATCTTTGGATCTAAAATCCCCATGCGCCTGTAAAGGGTCGAACACATCGCACTGAATATGGATTCCCGTTCGTCTACCAATCATTCAGTGCGCTGTTGATGTCTGCCTGCCGACATTTTCTTGGTTCGCAAAGTACTCTCGGCAGGCAGATACTATTGGTGTGTCCGAGCCTTAACTGTCATGTTCTAAACTTTATAATGGAACCTTTATGTTTTCAGATAAATCATGGGCTCTGAGTGGGCATATGAACAACATTAATTATTATACTGGAAATATGGAAATGATTAGATTATGTCACAAATTCTAGGTTTCAATTTATTCTCAAAATAATTTAAACTTTCCTCTCACAATTACAGAGAGCTAACCACACGGGGGGGCCTAGTGAATGACCTGCAGAGAGCTGGGACCAAAGTAACAAAGCCTACCATCAGTAACACACTACGCCGCCAGGGACTCAAATCCTGCAGTGCCAGACGTGTCCCCCTGCTTAAGCCAGTACATGTCCAGGCCCGTCTGAAGTTTGCTAGAGTGCATTTGGATGATCCAGAAGAGGATTGGGAGAATGTCATATGGTCAGATGAAACCAAAATATAACTTTTTGGTAAAAACTCAACTCGTCGTGTTTGGAGGAAAAAGAATGCTGAGTTGCATCCAAAGAACACCATACCTACTGTGAAGCATGGGGGTGGAAACATCATGCTTTGGGGCTGTTTTTCTGCAAAGGGACCAGGACGACTGATCCGTGTAAAGGAAAGAATGATTGGGGCCATGTATCGTGAGATTTTGAGTGAAAACCTCCTTCCATCAGCAAGGGCATTGAAGATGAAACGTGGCTGGGTCTTTCAGCATGACAATGATCCCAAACACACCACCCGGGCAACGAAGGAGTGGCTTCGTAAGAAACATTTCAAGGTCCTGGAGTGGCCTAGCCAGTCTCCAGATCTCAACCCCATAGAAAATCTTTGGAGGGAGTTGAAAGTCCGTGTTGCCCAGCGGACTTTCACAATTGAACTTGCACAATTGGTGGCTGACTAAATACTTTTTTTCCCCACTGTAGAGAGAGAGTACAGGGTGGAGTATATAGAGAGAGTACAGGGTGGAGTATAGAGAGAGAGTACAGGGTGGAGTATAGAGAGAGAGTACAGGGAGGAGTATAGAGAGAGAGTACAGGGTGGAGTATATAGCGAGAGTACAGGGTGGAGTAAAGAGAGAGAGTACAGGGTGGAGTATATAGAGAGAGTACAGGGTGGAGTAAAGAGAGAGAGTACAGGGTGGAGTATATAGAGAGAGTACAGGGTGGAGTATATAGAGAGAGTACAGGGTGGAGTACAGAGAGAGAGTACAGGGTGGAGTATAGAGAGAGAGTAAAGGGTGGAGTATAGAGAGAGGGGAGAGGGTGGAGTATAGAGAGAGAGTACAGGGTGGAGTATAGAGAGAGAGTACAGGGTGGAGTATATATAGAGTACAGGGTGGAGTATAGAGAGAGAGTACAGGGTGGAGTATAGAGATTGAGTACAGGGTGGAGTATAGAGAGAGAGTACAGGATGGAGTATAGAGAGAGAGTACAGGGTGGAGTATAGAGAGGGGAGAAGGTGGAGTATAGAGAGAGTAAAGGGTGGAGTATAGAGAGAGAGTACAGGGTGGAGTATAGAGAGAGAGTACAGGGTGGAGTATAGAGAGAGTACAGGGTGGAGTATAGAGAGAGAGTACAGGGTGGTATAGAGAGAGAGTACAGGGTGGAGTATAGAGAGAGAGTACAGGGTGGAGTATAGAGAGAGAGTACAGGGTGGAGTATAGAGAGAGAGTACAGGGTGGAGTATAGAGAGAGAGTACAGGGTGGAGTATAGAGAAAGGGTACAGGGTGGAGTATAGAGAGAGAGTACAGGGTGGAGTATAGAGAGAGAGTACAGGGTGGAGTATATAGCGAGAGTACAGGGTGGAGTAAAGAGAGAGAGTACAGGGTGGAGTATATAGAGAGAGTACAGGGTGGAGTATAGAGAGAGTACAGGGTGGAGTATAGAGAGAGAGTACAGGGTGGAGTATAGAGAGAGAGTACAGGGTGGAGTAAAGAGAGAGAGTACAGGGTGGAGTATATAGAGAGAGTACAGGGTGGAGTATAGACAGAGTACAGGGTGGAGTATAGAGAGAGAGTACAGGGTGGAGTATAGAGAGAGAGTACAGGGTGGAGTATAGAGAGAGAGTACAGGGTGGAGTATAGAGAGAGGGGAGAGGAAAATAAAGACTATTAGCACATTCCAGGCTGAAACCCACAAAATTGAGGCTCACCTGAGCGCTAGCCAAGCAGCTGGCGGTCGGGGTGCAGGGACGCACGCACATGCACACACACACACGCACGCACACACAGACACACACACACACACAGACACATACACAAACACACACACACATTCAGTAGACAGACTCCTATTAGAGCTAATAAAGCTATCTGCTCCTGTCAGATTATAGCAGTGCAGCATGTAGCTCCATTGGTTCCAATTTACATTTCTCAACGAGCCAGACCCCGTCTCAAATTGAACCAAGCGTGGGGAATTTGAGAGCAGAAAATTAGATGGCTCTATCTGAAGCTGCCTCTCCAGCTGCACGGGCCGGAAATCTCTACCAAAATCCCACGCACTCACACACACGTGTACGCGCACATGTGAAGGTCCACATGCACACACTCATTACACAAAGACACACAAACATATGCACGAACACTCACACAAAACGCTCACACACTCTCTCGTCAGTGTGTCTACCCAGTTAGTCAACCGCAGTGTGTCTCAGAAAGCAGGGCTCTTTACAGTAACTAACAATAAGGAACAATATTAGTAGGCTACTGCTGGTCACTGGTCTCTGGTCTGGGAACAAACCACATGGAGACAGCCAGGTGAATCAATATAGGAGAGACAGAGACAGACAGTAAAACCACAGGCCCAATATGTCCATCTGAATGAGTATTTATTGAAGATATCAGCTCAGCAGTAAGTTAAACACAAGGCTGTAGGCAGTGTGTACAGTGGGCACAGTGTCTGCAGAAACACATCAAAATGATATAGGAATCTTCTAGTCTACCCAGGTTGGCACAGAATATGTGTAGGCTATATGGAACACACCTGTTGTGACTGCAGGTTGAGAATGTGTGTTAGGGTCTGCAGTAGTCTGTGTCTGCATGGTTGTGTAGGGCTGCAGTAGTCTGTCTGCAGCCAGGCACGTCTGCAGGTTGTGACTGTGTGTTCAGGGTGAAGTGTTCTCCTCCCATCATGAATTATTCAAACTGAGTGTCGCTGTGTCTGATGCTGCTTCTGGTTCCCCTCTCACAGCTCATACTCGCATGTACAGACACACTCTCTCTCTAATACACATACATTGTGAGATATTAGATAACCTATAAACACTACCTATACAGCTTCCTACAGGCCTCCCATCCAGCAGATAGGTCTACAACACACACACACACACATACACAGAGAGCACTATTTTTAGCCACCCCGCCCCCTCTCTCCCAAAGGTACCATCACTCACAAACCTCTGCTCCTCCCAGCGGGGTTACTGCTCCGGCCTCCCCGGGCAAGGCCTCCCTGCCACCGGCTAAAAATACCACCGCCTCCCGGCTCCCGGGCGGGGAAAGAAACCATACCAGGCACCACGCAGACAGACTCACTAACGTCGCCCATATTCACACACACGTATGTCTACGGAGCCATTCTCTAATTTTATGCTGCGCACTCACTCAAAGATAAATGTACACTGAGAAAATACACTGATCCGTTTAGTGCAAGAATCCCTCCAAATCAGCCAATACAATATCTGAATATTACATAACTTCTGGCCAAATTATTCCAGGACTATGGCTTTACACAAGCACTGCTAAATGGCAGAAAAATGTATTTGCTTCTGTAAACACGAGTGTGTAGCAATATAGGCAGCCTATAATGACTAATAGCATGTGGGCCAATATGCATTTGATAAAAGTCATATTGAAACCATGAACATAATATGGATATGGTGATACAATTCAGTATAGGCCTATACTGAATTGTTTTCTCTGAACAACATATAATTCAACTTGAATTATGTGTATACTTTAAGGTAAGGTACATTTCACAATTTGTTTTCTTTGTTTTTATTTATTTTATATTTTATATCAAAACAACCACTAGCCTATGGAAAGTGGGAAAAATCTCATCACCAAGTTTTGGTCCATCACAGAATAGTTTGACCAAGCAGTAGGCCTCCACCTTAGAACACACTTAACAATCCATCATTCATAGGCTATGGCTTGTAAAATAGTACATTGTGCTGCTAAAACTTAACCAACATATTTATCAGCAAAAAGCAACATTTTTCTTGGTGTCAGTTCAAATTGGTTTAAGTGCAATGGGTTTTTAAGATCTCACAAGGTACTGATGAAGAAACAACACACTTTTACAGGGACTGTAGGCAATAACGATGAGGGAAAACTAGAGCATGTCTCAACTTTTCCAGTGTTGCAATAGGCCTCAGTTAATTTAAACGAAACAATAAAATAAAATAAAAAATATATTGGCCTAAGTAAATAAACATTTGTAGGCCTGATAGGGAAACTTCGGATCCCTAAAATCTATATTTTAACATTAAAATGTTGGTCATGCGTAATGCGAAGCATGTGCGTGCGTGTTGAAATTGTACCTTGTCGAAGTTGTTGAAAACGTTATTATTTCACCATAAATAAACACAAGAGGAGCTAGAAGTTAGCAATAAGAATAAAACAGATATTTCGGCTAATTATAAAGAGTATTGTCATCACCAGAATCATTAGGCCTATAATTAATGATAATGATGAATAGCCTAAAATAATGTGTAATTATCGTTATTATAATGAACATGATTAACCTCTAAATTCTGAGAGGAACCACAAAAGGTGACATAGAATCTTAGTCGACATGAAATAGGCTAGTTTTAAACTTCTAAAACTTCCATATTTTCCTCCCGCTTACTCTTGAACTAATCACAAAACTACTCCTCCATGCATGTAGACTATATCGCCTCTTCTCATCTTATTTATATTATTGTCTAACTCACAGGCCATTAGTCTTTCAACACATGGTCAAGTTGTCCTAAATATGCCTATATCTACAGTGTATTATTTTAGAGTATGGGTTTTATGTAATGTAGCCCATGCGAGTCGTGGTTCTGCTAGAAGCCCCAAAGTAGGGCGTTACGGATTGAAGAGTGGTTGGACTGCATTACTGTAGTTGATTTACGACTTTCTCTGCTCTGAAATGATAGATTATATGATATCCGGCAACAAAACGCAGTGAATATTTCCAAAAGGACGTTAAAGGATGGCCTAAAAAGAGTAAGCCTAAACCACAACAGACTATGTGTGTGGACACGCTGACCAACAGACAGAGGACACTTACAAAGACAATTTTTTATAAATAACACATTTGGGCTAAATTTAAAAATTCTAAAACGTAGGCTACTTGCAGAGTTATCAACCCTAGATATGTCTGGCCTATAGTCTAGGCCCCTATTTTATTTTCGGTTCACTAGAAAACGAAATGGTCAATTTATAAATAAGGTAGGTTAATTGTCATTGTCAACCTATAAACATTTTCTTCACAGATAAGTAGCCTATCAAATAAATATTTTCCTGCAAATATAGATGCATAGGCCTAACCTACATTTTTCGGACAAAGCAATTGCTTAGGCCTACTAAAATAAGCTAAACTTTTATAGCCATGTCCCCATTTATTGTTCTACACTCATAACTGCAAATAAACCGATATGGTAGTTCCACGTTGTTTCAATGTTGAAATAAATGGAGAGAATTTGGCTTTGTGCTAAACATTTTCTTTATGAAAGGGACTTAAGTAGCCTGTGAAAGGGAGGGGGTTCTGACTTAACCGGGCCATGATGACACCGTGCCTCGAGCACAAAAACAGTATTAAACAAGGGAGACAATTCCTCTCTTCTCTCCTCTGCGGAGCATGAGCTTTCTGTTTCTGATAGAAGTGTTTTTGATAGTTCTATTATTACAGATAGGATATGCAAGAGCGTGTGAGGCTTCACGGTGAGAACGGCTCGACACTGACACTCCCTGGCAGACAGACCGGGTGTTGCGGACGGCCATCATTAGGTGTACACCATAGCAGAAGTCATAAACAATAAGTAATAGGCTTAGCAACCGGTAGGCCTATATATATTAATTGTCCTCTGGTTGAGTGTTGAGTGTAGGCTACAACAATATTTCCTGAACACAAATTGTATCTATCTAATAGGCCTACATCTCGACTAAATTGCATCTACATAGGTTACATTAGCACCATAGGCCTAACTTCATGAACAATAAATCAGTTCATAAACAGCCTAAATAGGCCTAAACAATAATTAGGCTAACATAAAAATGGAATGACTAGGCCTATATTTGACTTCACTACTGTAGGCTATGTCGAGTACTGTTCTGCCGAAATCGAGCTGTGTGGGCTCCTGGAAATAGTGAGGTGAAGGAAAGTATAAAACAGTAACAGCAGAAGTCGATAGGCTAATAACATGTGCCGTATAATCGAAAATATCCAAGATGAAATCATCCTCTCAAAATATCAAAAGTTTCTAAAAACAAAATACATTAGTCAGATCAATGCCAATATGCTGTCCAGAGACCCATGCATTTAATTAACCTTTATATCAAATCGAAAAACAAAAGTCACTTCATAATCTCCAAGCTTGGCTTATTAACCGTTGAAAGACTAATGGCCTGTGAGTTAGACAATAATATAAATAAGATGAGAAGAGGCGATATAGTCTACATGCATGGAGGGAGGAATAACTGCTTTGTAGAAATAATCATTCCTTCCCATTATAATACATTATAATTAATTGACCATGTTAAATAGCTATGATATGGGTTGAAATCTAGGCATATTTATTACCCAAAGACAGAAGTTGTTTTATGTGGCCTAAACATTGACCACTCACGGTACGGTGCATGGCCCATATGCTTAATCTGACCTTTGAGCAGTATTCGTTGTTCATTTTGATACCATATATTCTCAAGCCATTTTTTTATAGGCCTATTCAAGCGTTGTGCCTCCCTACAAAAAGAACACAAAAGTGATGCTGGTCGCCTATGGAGGCTGTATAGGCCTGTACCGCCACGTTGTTGCAACAAAGAATACGCCGAGGAAATGCAGTCTATTCGCTCGCATGTTTTCGGTTGTGTGCGTTAAATTTCTTAAGCAATTCACTTCAATTGTATATAGGCCTATGCGTATATGTTTACAGTTCAATTATGTTAGAATTCGTAATTTAACATTTTAAAGAAATTATATTACAGGTTCTCTACTTTGAATTACAATGCCTATAACTAATGCAAAGCCTATTCCCATGTAATAAAAAGTCAATAATAGCATGACAATAAATCCTTACATTTTACTGAGCTCACTCCTTGATTAGTATTTGGCTCTGTCTGACTATCGACGGTCCAACTAGCTTACATTAATTTCGTAATCAAAGTGCAATTACAGAGGAGCCTTGCCCTTTGGAACTATAGGCCAGTCATCTCATAACTTGCCCATGTTTGTGTGTGTGTGTGTGCGCGCGCGCATGTGTAATAAACAACCTGTCGAGATTGGCCTATTTAAGAAAAAGTAGCCAATGGGTTAATCAATGGAAATATCGAGTGGATGAGTTCTTGCGCTATGGGATATTATTTTTTAGAGTGTGCGTGTTACTTCCAGCACGTCTCCATACAGTGGGCTATATTTATATAATCCAATAAACCATCCGTGTGAATGAATACTAATTCATATGAATAGGCTGCATTTTCTAAATACACATCTATTTAGCCTAAATACACATCTATTTAGCCTAAGAGCTTGGGTAAGAAGCTAAGCAGAGGTCCACTGCCTGCCCCTGGGTCTTTACTGTGCGCTGCAGCGCTTGGATTGCCTGCTTCTACTCGGTATTGTTATGGGACAATAGCCAACATGGGCAATTGTGAGTAATAACACCAAACATCAACATCTACACTTCTGCATCCGCGTTTCAAAATGTAGGCTATTATCCTCACTATTTGGAGAATAATTATGGCCGCCAATGGTTAATTCCAACCTAGATGCACGAGAACCCCGGTGTTAACTGTCCAAAGCTGATTATCGTGATCCCACCAGCTGATTATCGTGATCCTCGCATCCGATACCAGTTTCCACCGATTTACCAGCCGGCCAATAACTCTTAATGAGGGTTTAAAACGCCACACGGAGTCCGTGCATAAATCCTTCCATCGCATTAGAGCTTGGATCAACACACATCATAGTGGGTTAAACTAATTACACGATTATTTACAAATGTGCTAAAATACCGCCATGACAATATTTGGACATTATCGAATGGTCTAACATGACATGTCCTATCTTCCATCCACAGCATCAGTGCAGTCAGAGCCACCTTCCTTCAAATGTATGCGGTCCAGACTGCGAGACGAGCCGCTGCAGCAAGATGTGCTACCAATATGTCTGGGAGCGAACACTTTTCTCCCCTCTCTTACATGGATCTCACACTCTTTCTTTATGTCCGACCCTCTCTCACTTACTCTTACCTTCATTGGACGGGTGGATGATCAAAAGTGCTGGGCGAATAAACGACAAGATGAACAGTAAAATAAAAAGTAGTAGTGGTTTCGCGCGCGGTTTGCAATCCATGACGGCAGGCAGTTCAGAGGGCAAGGCAGCGCGAGGTACATAACTCCGTGCAGCATTCGCCACTGAATGATGTGAGCTCGCTCTCCCGTTCACGCACAAGGCTCCCGTTCAACTCCGCTCCAGGGCTGATGTCAACTTTGACACCGGAGAATGAGGAGGAGTCAGCGCTCTGTCTCTCTCTTTCTCTCTCTCAATTTCTCTGTCTCTCACTCTTTCGCTCTCTCTCTCTCCCTCTCCGCGCTGAACGGAAAGGGGACAGGCTCGAGCGGGAGGCTTCCGTTTTCCGCAGGGTCCTACAGAGCTAAATTGTTAAACTCGGTCCTGTTTAGTTTTTCTTCCTAGCACTACACAGTTGATTCAAATAACCAACTCATCATCAAGCTTTGATTATTTTAATCCGCCGTGTAGTGCTAGGGCAAAACCCAAAACGTGCACCCGCGGGGGGCCCCAGAACTGAGTTTGGGAAACCCTGGAGATAAAGAGACGCTCAAGTTCACAAGAGGTCATTTCCCCGAAAGATGATCAGTAGAAAGCAGCAGTCCATCTCCAAGCATTAGCCCCAGCAAAACATACAGCTCCATTCTCACACTTGACTGATCCCAATAAGGTAAAACAGATTTACATGTGAATAGCCTACATTTAAATGATAAGAATAGGAAAAGGGATTTATTTATTATTTAATTTATGAGTCAACTCAAAATATTAGAGCAGTGTACGAGCTGTTTGAAAATAATGCCTAAAATTTCAGGCTGTTTTGGTGGGATGGAGTTTTGGCCTGCCTGGTGATATCACCAGGCTGTAAATTAGTTAATAGAAACATAAGAAAGAGAGCTCCAAACCTCTCTGCCAATAACAGCTAGTTTTCAGTTTTCCCATCCAGACCACTCCCAGACAGTCCTAGCAAAATTCTTGCTTGAGAAATTGCCCTTTGCCAATAAGTTATTTTTGTTTATTTTTGATCATTTTAATTGAAAACAATCACTGTAAGGTACTTAATTGTTACACAGAAATGATTTGATATTGAGATGAAAACGGCTGCATTGGCCCTTTAAGCCTTAGTTGATCAGTTGACAAAGCTATGGGCAAGAACAACAATGCAGCTTTGGGTCTAGCCCTTCATGCACCCCTTCGGGTCCCCAGGACAAGCAGGATTGGAAAACCATGAGTTAGAGGGAGGCCTTGTTGTCGTGACGTGGTGTAACATGTCCTGTGCTAATGTGGTCACTGATACACTCTGCTTCACAGTGCCCTTCCCCTTCCGCTGCCTGCTGTGACGTCACACACACAGACACACACACACACACACACACACACGCACACACACCCTGAGAAACCAGCCCAGGGCAGCTGCAGGGTGGAGAGAGGGGGAAAAGAGTGAGAGAGATACAGAATCACTGCTTCATAGTCAGTATTTGTCAATGCAATATTATTATATTATAGTACATTATGTATGTATTCATCCAAACCAATTTATCTTAATTGATTTTAGCTTAGTAATTAATGGTTCAATAGCACAACAATGTGGAGCAATATCCCCTCCTGTGAGTATTTCATTTATAACTCTCAAGATGTCTATAAATTCAGTGGTTGGCTCTGGGCAGGGTGTGTGACATGAGAATTTATTGCAGGTTTAAGACATGTCCCCTCTCATCATAAATTACCCTCTACATACATCTCTCTTACTCACATATTACACACACTGGGAGATTCATAATGGAAGGAAATGGATATCTATGAATTTCAGGGAACATTAGAAGATGTTTTTATGTACAAGGTTTATGAACATTTACTATTGGAGTTCACTATGGACTACTCTGCCCATGTCAATTGTAAATCAGTAAAATAAATCAAATCGAATCAAAGTTTATTGGTCGCGTACACAGATTTGTAGATGTTATCGCAGGTGCAGAGAAATGCTAGCTTTAACAGTGCAGTAATACCTAACAATAAAAAAAACGATATTAAAAAAAACAATAGACATATAATCTAGAGAAATAAAGAAATAAAGAAATATCAGAACGAGCAAATAACCTTCAATTGTTTTTGAATGTATTTGTTTTATTATATTGTATCTCTTACTTGAAATTATGTTGTGATGTTTTAAATGTTCTTTAAATAATGTGTAATTTGATCTGACTGTTCATAATAGGTAATTGACATCAATTTATGTTGCAACAAAAATATAATCATGGTAATATTGATTTCAAATTGCCATCAATAAAATGCAATTGTGTTCGTTGTCTGTAGCTTATGCCTGCCCATACCATAACCCCACTGCCACCATGGGGCACTCTGTTCACAACGTTAACATCAGCAAACCGCTCGCCCACACAACGCCATACACGTGGTCTGCGGTTGTGAGCCCCGGTTGGACGTACTGCCAAATTCTCTAAAACGACATTGCAGGCGGCTTATGGTTGAGAAATTAACATTCAATTATCTGGCAACAGCTCAGGTGGACATACCTGCAGTCAGCATGCCAATTGCACGCTCCCACAAAACTTGTGACAAATGTGGCATTGTGTTGTGTGACAAAACTACACATTTTAGAGTGGCCTTTTAATGTCCCCAGTACAAGGTGCACCTGTGTAATGATCATGCTGTTTAATCAGCTTCTTGATATGCCACATCTGTCAGGTGGATGGATTATCTTGGCAAAGGAGAAATGCTCACAAACAGGGATGTAAACAAATTTGTGTATAACGTTTGAGAGAAATAAGCTTTTTGTGCATATGGAATATTTCTGGGATCTTTTATTTCAGCTCATGAAACATGGGACCAACACTTTACATGTTACGTTTATATTTTTGTTCAATGTAATTAATCTGTTTTATATTGTATTTGGACTAGCCAGAGAACGAGAAACAGGTATCGTTCCTCTGCTTGGCCTTTCCCCTGGATTACAGTAAACTAAAACGTTTTTTATTTTCATTGAGTGTCAGTCCATTCCTGACCCCCCTCCAATGGAACAAGGCGGTAGCTATAGAGGAATATTGATTCACGGAGGAGAATGTAAGCGCTGATGTTGGCTGACGTGCTGCGCTGCAGCTCCTAATGGACAAAACAGATGCGGCTTGTGTGGCCAACCTGTAGAGCACAGTAATAGTACTTTTGGTCATTTTTACTGGAGTTTGTATTTTAAAGATGGTACTCTATAAGATGTGAGGTGACTGTACTCAAGCAGTAGAACATTAGAGGTGTCGGATGTTATTCATACCGGTCAGCACCGGCTCACTTTCACCACTAGTTGTAATAGGAGGACAGAGTTAGACGGTGTCAGTTATAAACAGTATTAGTGGTATTAGGAGTAGCCAGAAGGAGAGGCTGGGCCGGTTGCTGTCTGAGTTAGTCTATGTCTCGGCCTGGGCTTTCAGAAGGGGATTCTCTGTGACAGGATTGGTCCGGAGCCCAGATACACCACGGGGACATTCCCACACCATTCCTACTCTCTACACCCAGCCTGGCTGATATATCCTGTCAGATTCCTGATCTGATCTCAGGGAGCGAGAGGAACAGAGAGAGACAGGGAGAAGAAGAGAGAGAGGCGGAGAGATAGAGATAGAGAAGACGGGAGAGAGGAGAGGAAGAGAGAGAGACAGGGAGAAGTAAAGAGAGAGGGAAATGAAGAGTGAAAGAGAGAGAGAGAGAGAGAGAGAGAGTAGAAGAAGAGAGAGAGGGAGAGGAAGAGAGAGAGACAGGGTGGGACCGTCGAGCGGAGGACTCCAATGTAACAATCTGCTAAGGGAGTAAATATATCTGCCTGCTGATTTGAGGAGCAGAACTCACACACCAGCTAAACGGCTAAACAAGGAGGCCAACTATCAGGGCTGGCAATTAAAAGGAGGGAAACAACATTTGGTCGTCTTGATGGTGTTGAGGTTTCATCTCGAGAAGCTTTTCTTCACAGCTCCATGTGTGCTTCTTTTTATAGCGTGTGAAAATGGCATGGGAGAACTTTAGATGGAAGAAGTGGAGTGGAATGACGAGACTCGTGAACCTCCACAGATCTGGCTGTGTATCTACAGATCTGTCTGTGTATACCTGATTCAATGTAATATTGACCCTTATGTTATACATGGGTGTTGTACCTTTTCAAAATGTCAAAATGATACAGAAAATGAGTGAGATTGGGTTGGTTTTAAAGACATCTGCATGGATTAAAGACCTGGTTGCATAATACTATATTAATATCAGTGGATAGTATTTGAAGTCAAGCTGGCACAGACATTTCTGGCACATTTAATTGTAGAAATTGGCATACAGTACAATGCATTTCAAATAAGTGAGGATAGCGTATGATAGAATGTGACAGTCTGCGACAGAATTCCCTGCTTTCCTGAGAGACTGGTGTCTAGACCAACTCTGTAATAAGGCCTCATCAATCTTACAGGAGTCTCTCTCTCTCTCTCTCTCTCTCTCTCTCTCTCTCTCTCTCTCTCTCTCTCTCTCTCTCTCTCTCTCTCTCTCTCTCTCTCTCTCTCTCTCTCTCTCTCTCTCTCTCTCTCTCAATTCAATTCAATTCAATTTAAGGGCTTTATTGGCATGGGAAATATATGTTAACATTGCCAAAACAAGTGAAGTAGATCATAAACAAAAGTGAAATAAACAATAAAAATTAACAGTAAACATTACACTCACAAAAGTTCCAAAATAATAATGAAATTTCAAATGTCGTATTATGTGCAAATAGTTCAAGTACAAAAGGAAAAAAATTATAATTAAACATAAATATGGGTTGTATTTACAGTGGTGTTTGTTCTTCACTGGTTGCCCTTTTCTTGTGGCAACAGGTCACAAATCTTGCTGCTGTGATGGCAAACTGTGGTATTTCACGCAATAGATATGGGAGTTGATCAAAATTGGGTTTGTTTTCGAATTCTTTGTGGATCTGTGTAATCTGAGGGAAATATGTGTTTCTAATATGGTCATACATTTGGAAGGAGGTTAGGAAGTGCAGCTCAGTTTCCACCTCATTTTGTGGGAAGTGTGCAAATAGCCTGTCTTCTCTTGAGAGCCAGGTCTGCCTACGGCGGCCTTTCTCAATAGCAAGGCTATGCTCACTGAGTCTGTACATAGTAAAAGCTTTCCTTAAGTTTGGGTCAGTCACAGTGGTCAGGTATTCTGCCACTGTGTACTCTATTTTTAGGGCCAAATAGCATTCTAGTTTGCTCTGTTTTTTGGTTAATTCTTTCCAATGTGTCAAATAATTATCTTTTTTTTCTCATGATTTGGATGGGTCTAATTGTGTTGCTGTCCTGGGGCTCTGTGGGGTTTTTAGTCTCTCTCTCTCTCTCTCTATATATATATATATATATATATATATATATATATATATATATATATATAGAGAGAGAGAGAGAGAGAGAAATTATATACAGTGTATTCGGAAAGTATTCAGACCCCTTGACTTTTTCAACATTTTGATACGTTACAGCCTTATTCTAAAATGGATACAATAATTTATTTTCTCATCAATCTACACACAATACCCATAATGACAAAGCAAAAACATTTTATTAGACATTTTTGCTAAATGTTTTATTTTAAAAAACGGAAATATCACATTTACATAAGTATTCAGACCCTTTACTCAGTACCTTGTTGAAGCACCTTTGGCAGCGATTACAGCCTCGAGTCTTCTTGGGTGTGATACTACGAGCTTGGTACACCTGTGTTTGGGGAGTTTCTCCCATTCTTCTCTGCAGATCCTCTCAAGCTCTGTCAGCTTGGATGGGGAGCGTCGCTGCACAGCTATTTTCAGGTCTCTCCAGAGATGTTAGATCGGGTTCAAGTCTGGGCTCTGGCTGGGCCACTCAAGGACATTCAGAAACTTGTCCCGAAGCCACTCCTGCGTTGTCTTGGCTGTGGGCTTAGGGTCGTTGTCCTGTTGGAAGGTCAACCTTCTCCCCAGTCTGAGAAACTGAGCGCTCTGGAGCAGGTTTTCATCAAGGATCTCTCTGTACTTTACTCCGTTCATCTTTCCCTCGATCCTGACTAGTCTCCCAGTCCCTGCCGCTGAAAAACATCCCCACAGCATGATGCTGCCACCAGCACCATGTTTCACCGTAGGGATGGTGCCTGGTTTTCTCCAGACATGACGCTTGGCATTCAGGCCAAAGCGTTCAATCTTGTTTTCCTCAGACCAGAGAATCTTGTTTCTCATGGTCTGAGAGTCCTTTAGGTGCCTTTTGGCAAACTCCAAGCGGGCTGTCATGTACCTTTTACTGAGGAGTGGCTTCCGCCTGGCCACTCTACCATAAAGGCCTGATTGGTGGAGTGCTGCAGAGATGGTTGTCCTTCTGGAAGTATCTCCCATCTCCACAGAGGAACTCTGGAGCTCTGTGACCATCAAGTTCTTGGTCACCTCCCTGACCAAGGCCATTCTCCCTTGATTGCTCAGTTTGGCTGGGCGGCCAGCTCTAGGAAGAGTCTTGGTGGTTCCAAACTTCTGGGTACCTTCAATGGTTCACACCGCTGTGTCTTTGTGAGACGCAGTGTGGGTGAACGGATGATCTCTGCATGTGTAGTTCCCACCGTAAAGCATGGAGGAGGAGGTGTTATGGTGTGGGGGTGCTTTGCTGGTGACACTGTCTGTAATTTATTTATAATTCAAGGCACACTTAACCAGCATGGCTACCACAGCATTCTGCAGCGATACGCCATCCCATCTGGTTTGGGCTTAGTGGGACTATCATTATTTTTTTTCAACAGGACAATGATCCAACACACCTCCAGGCTGTGTAAGGGCTATTTTACCAAGAAGGAAAGTGATGGAGTGCTGCATTACATGACCTGGCCTCCACAATCCCCCGACCTCAACCCAATTGAGATGGTTTGGGATGAGTCGGACGGCAGAGTGAAGGAAAAGCAGCCAACAAGTGCTCAGCATATGTGGGAACTCCTCCAAGACTTTTGGAAAAGCATTCCAGGTGAAGCTGGTTGAGAGAATGCCAAGAGTGTGCAAAGCTGTCATCAATGCAAAGAGTGGCTATTTGAAGAATCTCAAATGTAAAATATATTTTGATTTGTTTAACACTTTTTTGGTTACTACATGATTCCATATGTGTTATTTCATAGTTTTGATGTCTTCACTATTATTCTACAATGTAAAAAAAATTAAAAAATAAAGAAAAACCATGGAATGAGTAGGTGTGTCCAAACCTTTGACTGGTACTGTATATACTGTATAAGAGAATACTGCCACTCACACCAGAAAGTGACAATGGAGGACGGAGAAAGAGAGAGGAAGAAAGAGATAGAGAGAAATATATCCCTCTCCATCTGCTATAGGATTAGTCTAACACACACAAACATGGAGACATAAGTCTGGGATGGCTTGTCAGCATCGCCAGCCAAAAGGACCGGACATATGGAGGGAGATAAGAAAGCTGTAAGAAAATCTAGAATTTCTGGACACGTTTTCATTTTATCCTAGGCAGGCCTACATTATTTCCAAGTGTGATATGTTTTCCAGGAGGCATTTGTAATGTACTATCTTTGTCTTTACTATTCCTACCAGAGTCTGTTAGTAGCACCCTTAATATCAAATGCCTTCTGTTACCGATCACTCTGCATACAGAGACATTTAACTGAAACATTCAGGAGAAAAGCGTCTTAATTGTATAGCTGATGGAGTACAGGCCTCGACCCCATCTAATGGTGTGTGTGTGTGTGTTTTAAAGATGCGGGCGCCTGTGTGCACGTGCTTATATGCGTACATCCGTGTTTGTTTGTGTTTGTGTGTTTGTGCATGTGTGTATATGTGTACTTCACATAGCTTCTGTAATAGCATCTAATTGTCAGTGGTTCTGTGAAATTACTCTCATTGGACACATCTGTGTCATCTAGACTGGAGGCAACAGGGTGTCTGACACATACACACACACACACACACATACACACACACACACACACACATACACACACACCCAGCGTACCTGTTCCTGCTCCCTGCGAGACGCGTTGCTCCTTCATTAATCATAGCCTGTAGTAATATTACCTGAATGAGAGGGAGCGCAACAGAAAGCAAGCAGCATGCAGAGTGATGCTAACCAGTCCTACTGCAGGATATGTACTAATTATATGACATTAACATGATCATTTCAACACATGCTCATTACACTACAGTCTCTACATACAGTGCAGCACATACTCTGTGTGTTATTGTAATGTAGCTGCTCATATAATAAGGTCAGTGGAATGACCAAAGAATGAAATCACTGTATGGTGTAATATAGTAATGTTTACGTTTGAAATTAAATGGACCATATCAAATTGATAATGCCAGATGATTCAGGAAGTAGATTATTAACAGGACAGGAATTTCTCCATTCAGTACAACGTTCTCATGTGGTGAGTTAAAATAACCTTGCCAAAGACATGAAACTTGTAATAGCTCCCAGAGAAAATGCATTGGCTTTAGCTCAGTGGGATAAGGTGTTCAGGGCTGAAACTGTGTTCAAGTTGAAGTGGTGTGCTTCAATAAAGTTTAATTGCCATGAACAAACATCTTGATAGGCCTCACATTTTAACCTTTTAAACATTGTTATTAAAGTTGCTGACGTGAACATAACAGTAACCTTCCCTTCCTCACACTCTGCCATGATTTGTCAGGAGAACAATAAGTTGAGCTCAATTGAGAATAACCTTATCAACCAATAATAGTGTGCTGTCAGGTGAGCGATTATAGGTTGCTGATGCTACACAGCTCAAACCGCTAGCTCATCAGACAAGATCACACATGAGGGCAGAACTGTCACCATGAGAAACACTTTACGCATCAAATGACAATTTAACTTTGCCTGCATGTAGTTCCTGACAAAATCATCTAATAACAGAATCCATTTCCTGAGAGTTTAGGAGTCTCTCTCTCTCTATTGTCACTATTGATCATTTTCTCACTCTGACTTTCACTTTTATCTAAAGCTGTGAGATTGAAAACTCCATGACGATCTCTTCCTCCCTCTCTTATTATCTTCTCTAACAAATTAGTTTCTGTCACAAATCAGGTGTGTCCGACACCATTAACTCAGACAAGCCTGCAAAATGCAGAGGAATTTGTATGTGTGTGTGTGCGAGTTTTAGCCAGATGTTTATCATCAGTGTGATTATGACCACAGGACCCCACTGTCAGTAAAATTATTGGATTCCATGATGTGTCGTCATAGCTGAGAGTCAGTAACAGTCTGCTATGATCCGTCTCTCTTTATGACAGGAAGACAGGACCTCCCTAATGACCACAGGTGATGAGATGATGTTTGTAGCTACCACATCCAACTGAAACTTAGTCTCATGTCAGTAAAGACAGTAAAGCATCTTCACTGGCCCTTTAATAACCCTCTAGCCTTTCATGTGATGAGTGTTTGATAGTCATTCTGAGTAGTTTAGGCTACCTCCATGATTTAAAAACACACATAAACACAAAACACCCTCATCTGGCCCCTTCTGAAAGTAAGGAGCTCTCTCTATTTGTTTATGTGTTTGGTCCCAAGAGTAGCTCTCTCTCTCCCCATCTCTCTCCTGGACAGGAGGCAGATTACCTCCATTTATCTTCATTAACATATTAGCTTACTGGTCCTTCGCTGAGGCTCGCGGGATCCCGCTGTAATTGCTCAGATAGCCGCTGAGTAAACCACTGAAGGACTATATGGAGAGAGAGAACGTGTGTGTATTGTGTGTGTGTTTGTGTGTGCGTGGGTGTTATGTGTGGACGAGGCTTTGGGAAAACAACAGGAAAGAGAGTAGTTAGACTCTCTACTGCTGCATGCGGACACTTCCTATCTCACTCATTTATCAACACACTGCTGCCACCCTCTACACTACACTACAGGGCCCTGGCATGGTCCTGGTTATCAACATAGAGGTTGGAGTTTCTGTATGTAAAGACTAGCTCAATCCAAACTTTAAAAACACATTCTAACTTCCAGAGTTAGTTTGTGATTCAATCGATTAAGGGTAAACCTAAATCGCACTGGGTGCATTGCAACGAAGAAGCTGAACTTCTCATGTACCACTGTGTTAATGCTAGTTTCCTTAACACGCTACTAACGGAAGATTACACAGAGCTCCGAGCTAAAAGAACTGTGCTTACAACGAAAAGTAAACAGGAATAAATTAGCAGATCAACTGATCTGACGTTGTTACGGTGTCAAGCCGGCTTGATACTAGACAGTGGAAATGGTCATTGTCTGCGTTCACTACTCCCGCCCCAGTAATATATCCTATCAGGAACAACGAAATCGAAAAAGGAACAAGAGAAATGAAAGAATGACATATTATTACTGAAATAATATGATTGGACTGGAAATGTAGCCTATGTCAAAATATGTTTACTTACACAAATTATGCATCAAGGCTACTCGTCTGTGACAATGAAGACCAACTTTTAATTTATGACCACATTGTAAATGAAAGTGATATGGATTGCAGAAACATGTGTGATAGACAATTGAAATACCAATATAAAACGAAGCACTTTGCATCTGTTTCTTTAAGATAACTACTTCCAAATTCAATACACTCGAAAAAGAAAAGGTTTCTGGAGTAGCCTTTAGGGGTTCTTCAATTTGAAACTGTGGGGGAACCCCTATAAGTTCTTCAAAGAACCCTTTAAATTAATAATGGAGCTGGTCAACGACCCACCCATAGGTGATTCGTTGAGAGCCCAACGAACAAGAAATGCTGATGTCTTATATAGTGGACCTAAAAATGCTTAGTCATGGCTGGTTCCCCCCCTTCCCGGCAGATCAGGAGCTACCTTGTTTTCTTCTTGTGGTTATGTGTATTGGGTCATAGTGCACAAACAAGTGATAACGTTAGTTCCGTTACTACTCATATCTCCACACAGCTGTTGTCACGGTCGTTGTAAGAGGCAGACCAAGGCGCAGCGTGATAGGCGTACATCTTTTAATGAGTACTTTACACTAACAACAAAACAACAAAACGATACGTGAAGTCTAAAGGTTCACCAACACAAATCTATACAGAACAAGATCCCACAATCAACTGTGCAAAACAGGCTGCCTAAGTATGGGTCCCAATCAGAGACAACGAGCTACAGCTGCCTCTGATTGGGAACCACCCTGGCCAACATAGATCTAAACGATCTAGAATAAACACAATGAACAACTAAACATAGGAACTAACACCCTGGCTCAACATTAAAGAGTCCCCAGAGCCAGGGCGTGACAGTACCCCCCAAAGGCGCGGACTGCGACCGCGCCAACCAAACACCACAGGGGAGGGGCCGGGTGGGCATTCCGCCTCGGAGGCGGATCCGGCTCCGGGTGTGAACACCACTCTCTCTCTCGCCCTCGTGGTCTGGCCCTGCTGGCCGGAGCTGGACTGAACACCGGTGGAGCGGATTGCTCTGGCTCCGGCGTGGAGCAGCTGACCGGTGCCGGACCAGGCACAGGTGGAACAGGCACGGACCGTGCCGGACTGACGACGCGCACCACTGCCTTGGTGCGGGGAGCGGGAACGAGCCGGACCGGGCTGACGACGCGCACCACTGGCTTGGTGCGGGGAGCAGGAACGGGCCGGACCGGGCTGACGACGCGCACCACTGGCTTGGTGCGGGGAGCAGGAACGGGCCGGACCGGGCTGGCGACGCGCACCACAGCCTTGGTGCGAGAGACAGGAACAGGCCGGACCGTACTGGGATCACACACCACTGGGCTTGTGCGGGGATCAGGAACGGGCCGGACCGGACTGGTAACACACCCCAGTACCTCTCGCCGTGCCTCTACACTCTCCTTCCCCCTCATGACCAATGGCCCCCGTAACCTGGTGGCCTCCTCTCCTAGTCCGCAAACTCGCCCTGTAGCTGCCTCCAGCAACCCCGTCGTCCATGCCGTGTGCCCCCCCAAAAAAATTACTTGGGGTTGCCTCTCGCCTGTCCGACCACGGCCCGGTTGGCGCCGCTTCTCCTCTCCTGCCTGGGCATCCTCCCTCATCGCCCTCCGGTAGCGGACGGCCTCCTCCTCTGTGATTCTCCCCCAAACGAGGAGGACATCTACCAGAGTAACCTCCTGTTCCATACCCGGCGTTTGCTCCTGCACACGCTGCTTGGTCCTATTTTGGTGGGATCTTCTGTCACGGTCGTTGTAAGAGGCAGACCAAGGCGCAGCGTGATAGGCGTACATCTTTTAATGAGTACTTTACACTAACAACAAAACAACAAAACGATACGTGAAGTCTAAAGGTTCACCAACACAAACCTATACAGAACAAGATCCCACAATCAACTGTGCAAAACAGGCTGCCTAAGTATGGTTCCCAATCAGAGACAACGAGCTACAGCTGCCTCTGATTGGGAACCACCCTGGCCAACATAGATCTAAACGATCTAGAATAAACACAATGAACAACTAAACATAGGAACTAACACCCTGGCTCAACATTAAAGAGTCCCCAGAGCCAGGGCGTGACAGCTGTGCACTTGGAAGATAGTAAAAGACAGGATGAACGCAAGCTGTGGTCACTCTGAGGCTCTTTGTCTTGACCGTGTGACCAGGTTACTCGGAAGCAACGAGAAATGGAAACAATACAGGTCTATCTGTTCCTCAAGTTTATCTCCATCCCATGTCCTTGACTACACGCCCAGACCAGCTGCAGAGAGCTAGAGGGAACCATCCTTTCTCAGAAGCACAGCATTTGCACTAAAGAAATGTCTCTACTATTGTTAAACATATTAATTGTTAACTATTAATATTAAACAAATCAGGTAAATACGTGATTCTTTCCCCACATTCCCCTCTTAGAAGATTCAATCTTCTATAAAATAATATGACAAATTCACACGATATGTAAAGATACAAATAAAAATATAAAACCTTCCTGATGTGACATATGACATGTATCCTTATGAGGAACCTCCCTTCAGGTTACTGAGTCTCAAACATTTTACCTTCTACACATACCATATACAGTTCTACCTTGCCAGTGTCTGCTGATGATTACGTATAACAAAGATAGCCAAGTGGATTCTTTCTCAGTAAAGCGTTTTCTCCCAGAGTGTGGCTGCTCAGGAGAGAACACCTGGCAATCACAGCGTCTTGGCGTTCAGCCAATATTCCACTCCTACTGAGCCGACCTTGTGAGCAAACCTCTGTCTACAACAGGCACATTTCTAAATAATTCAACAGGTCAAACCTCACTGTCCTTAGCAGTAAAAGGTAGCTCAACTAATCCTTCATATCCTATATTCTGGCCCTGGTCATGGCAACATTTAACATTATATTTGGCCTTGAATTTGGTAACAGTTTTTAGACATATTGCAGCAAAACTTCAACATGAGGATGAGCAGCAAAATCAATACTTGTCCTTGTCATGGTCCGAATCACACATAGGACTATTGCTAAATCATAAACTTTTTCCTAATCATTAGTGTTTACCCTGGACCGTCAGACATTAGTTAAAGACATTTCAGACAATTTGTGTACCTAGTTTACATTGGGTTTTTCAGTACATTTGTTATCAGGATAATCTACATGTGTGCAACCAAAACTCTGGCAATAGAATCTTCAGAAAATGTCATTTATGTGCAGTCCTCCCTTTGGTTCAGGCAAAGCCGCTTTTATCCTGGGGAAAATAGACTTCAGAACATTGTTAACCTCTTAAGGATTGGACCCTTTTTTTCAATTTTCACCTAAAATGACATAGCCAAATCTAACTGCCTGTAGCTCAGGACCTGAAGCAAGGATATGCATATTCTTGATACCATTTGAAAGGGAACACTTTGAAGTTTGTGGAAATGTGAAATTAATGTAGGAGAATATAGCATATTAGATCTGGTAAAGATAAAACAAATCAAAAAACATGCTTATTTTTTTCATCTTTGAAATGCAATAGAAAGGCCACAATATAATATTGCAGTGTGTGTGCAAAGTTTCAGATTGATCCAGTGAAGCATTGCAATAGTGGACTATTTTGTATCAAGTCTGCCCAAATGTGCCGAATTGGTCAATTGATACATTTTCAAGTACATAACTATAGAGAACATACAAAAATTATATGGTAATGGAAGTTTACACACATTTTTAGTAATTTAGCAGACGCTCTTATCCAGAGCGACTTACAGTTAGTGAGTGCATACATTTTTCATACTGGCCCCCCGTGGGAATCGAACCCACAACCCTGGCTTTGCAAGCGCCATGCTATACCAACTGAGCTACAGGAGGGTCATATATGATGGAACATTAGCTTATACACTAACTTTCACAGCCAGAGACAGCAGGGGTTCAAACTGTAGAAACCAGTTCCTACATTTGAATATACAAATGGATTTTATCAAACAAAATGATGCTACATTTTATCTCTGGGATGCTTAGGATGATAAATCAGAGCAAGATTACTGAATGTAAGTACATTATTTACCTTTAAAGGGGAATGTATCAAACCAGTTGCCGTGATAAGTTATTTGTTGTTCTGCACTCTCCTCAAACAATAGCATGGTATTTTGTCACTGTAATAGCTACTGTAAATTGGACAATGCAGTTAGATTAACAAGAATTTAAGCTTTCTGCCCATATAAGACATGTCTATGTCCTGGAAAGTTTACTATTACTTACAACAGTCATGCTAATCACATTAGCGCACGTTAGCTCAACCGTCCCGTATACGGGACACCGATCCCATAGAGGTTAAGTGCAGCACAGTAGTTTACCATTTGTTCCTCGCAACCCATCAGTGTCAATCTGTTCTGTGGGAAAGGGGTTTACACATTTTGCACAAAATTGAGCCGCAAATACAAGAAAATTCCCACTACTCCCCTCTTTGACACATGGGAAACAGGACCTAGGCAAGGCCGGCAGGCCAGTACATTTTGTAGACTACAGGTCAGACACATCCGGTAAAGAAGACATGTTTTTAACAGAGACAGGAAGTGCAACAAAATAGCCTCCAACAAGTTTTCAACCAATTTAGAATGTGAAATTGTCTTACCAGATGAGGTGAGGAACCCCCGTTGTTTCCAGAGTGTACCGAAGTCATGCACAACCACAAATGCATACCTGCTGTCAGTATAAATCATTACAATTTTATTCTTAGCCAAAATAACAGCAAACAATTCTGCAGCCTGAGCTGACAGATGGGGTGGTATTTTAGCACTTTCTAAGGTAGTGGCAGCTGTGGTTACTGCATAAGCCACTAATGGTTCGCCTTGCGGTGATTTTTGAGCGGAACCATCAACGAACAGCTCCAAATCAGCATTCATTAAAGACACGTCAGATAAATCGGGGAGTGGCTTACAGATCTGGTCAACTAGGACAGCACAATCATGGGGCTCACCCTCATCGTCAGTTAGTTGGGACATGGCACATTGACATTGCTACAGCTCTGAGGCACCTTTAAAAAAGTTGTACACAGGCCTTCTCTACAGAAGACTCAAAGCATTTAACCTTTAAAACTTAGAATTCTAAAGTCTTCACCGGTAGTGCTGTGAAAGCAAAGGTTAGCGATTACAACACCGCTACAACTAGCAGGCGGACAGAAAATTATATTATTGGAAATCACTCCTTCAGTCAGTAGCTTAGTTATAATTTTGTAAACCTACAGTCTACAAAATAAATCACATCAAAAGCAACTTTAAACAACTATAACCCGCTAACAGAAGTAAATGCTTTTCAAGTAGTGCATTTCTCTTACAAAAACAATAATTAAAATAAATCACATAACAATGTAGTTGGATTGGTAACTACAGGGGCACGAGCAAACACAGCATCATTCACAGGCCTTAAGACCTCCCGAGTGGCGCAGTGGTCTAAGCTGTGCCACTAGAGATCCTGGTTCAAATCCAGGCTCTGTCATAGCCGGCCGCGATCCGGAGACCCGTAGGGCGGCGCACAATTGGCCCAGCGTCGTCCAGGGTAGGGGAGGGAATGGCCGGCAGGGATGTAGCTCAGTTGGTAGAGCATGGCGTTTGCAACGCCAGGGTTGTGGGTTTGATTCCCACAGGGGGCCAGTATTGAAAAATAATGTATGCACTCACTAACTGTAAGTCGCTCTGGATAAGAGCGTCTGCTAAATTACTAAAATGTTAAACCTTGTACAAAAATGCCAATCCCCTGAGGCTTTTCTTACTGGCACGATCGGGGTATTGCAAGGTCACTCTGGAAACAGGACTAACGCTCAGTGCTCTAACAGTGAGGCATGTACAGGTGTAATACCCGCAATAGCCTCTTTACTGAGTGGATACTGCGCTCTGGAAGGGCGCCTGGTTATCTTTGGGAGTGACTACAAGGGGCTCAGCCCCCTTCATCCTGCCAAAATCATACTTATCCCTTACCCATAGGCAATCAGGGACCCCTCTCAAGAGGGCCGAGTCCGCACTCAAAAGCATGATATTGGTGACAAAGGAGGGCTGATCAAGTCCATGCACACCCCTCTCAACTGCTGTGTCCCAGTTGAGGGGGTAACAAAATGTCAGTGTGCTGGGTGAATAAGTTCACCCATCAGAACACATCTCCCAATAAACAGCATTGACCAGGCCCTTTATCCAAACCCCAGTATCCTCCCACTCAACTCTGCATGATTTTGCCAGGGACACATGTGGTGCACTATCTTCAAACATGTAGAGCTCTTTCTGTGCAGGGGTTAGATGAACCCCCAGAGCACAGAAATCACTGCTACAATACAACCCTTCACACTGGATAGATTCTGGCGCTACACTTTCTAACAGCCATTTGTTCCCATATCTCAGGTCTCTTGTCAATGGTGAGAAATGGTAGGTGCAATGTAAGCATGCTTCAGACATGAAACTGCCCTCATGACCCCTATGGGTTTTGGCCATTGAGAAAACACGAGCAATATTGGGCACCTCATTTATCAACGTCCCATGCATAATACCAGTCACAGAACTCAGACATTAACATAAATTGCTCCCCCTCTTCCTCCTCTTCCTCATGAATAACGGTTAAACCAGTTGGGCCACATGTTATATTGATGCCCAAGTTACACAGGAGGTCCCTGCCCATCCGATTGACAGGACAGTTGTCAGAGTAAAGAAATTGATGCTGACACTTCTTCTCTGAATGGGAGGCCTGAAGACCCTACGGTTTTGACTGTTTCACTAGACATGGGAGGTTTGTCATAGCCTTGCAGGTAATCACAGACCCGTAGCTCCCGTGTCAACAATAAATATTATTAACTCACCATTGACGCAAGCCTCCACTGTTGGCTCGATTCGAGGAAGGGTATGGCTCTTTAAAAACAAATGTTCTGGTTGCTCTGACGATTCTAACTCAACTACTACTTCCCCCTCCGCCGTCAATGTTCTCCCTCCTCCTCCTCTCCTGGATTTGTACAGGGGCCACGTCAATATTCTCCCTCCTCCTCCTCTCCTGGATTTGTACAGGGTCGTCTGTGCAGGCGGCCCCGTCTGCCAGGCCTCAGGCTGGCCTCTGCCATTGTTGCTGAGGTTGGTTGGTGGCTGCCATGGCTGTTGAGCAGGGTGATATCACAGTCCTTGTCCTCCCACTGGGCCTCCCTCTCGAGGGACTTCCCTTGGGGCTCCTCTACCTCTTGATCCGCCCCTGCCTCTACCTCTCCCCAGCGCTCCTGCTTGCTGAGCTTGAGCTTGTTCACACTGGGCTGAGAAATGGCCTGGTTGACCACATGTGAAACAGTTGCCTGGTTTGGTTTTACCCTCCTTTGGCTGGCGCCTGGCCTTGGTAGAAAGTAAGTTGAGCAGCTTGTAGCTTCTGGGTCTTCACCTTTTGGATCCACATGACAGGCTGCCAGAGCGCGTGTCCCGCCTCTCCTCTCTGGTGCCAACTTCTTCTGTCATCTGGTTCTACTCGCTGGGGGAGCGCCTTCGAGGAACGGGTTGCGACTCTTTCTGTCCGCTTGCCTGACTCCCTCAGCCGCACCCTTCCTCTGTGGTCTGGGAGTTGACGTCATTCCAACCGCCAGCATGGCCAGTCCAGAGAGCAGTTTGTCCACCGCTGCTGCTACTAGGGGAGATTCATACGTGAGGGGAGGCACAGGAGTGAACTGTGGAGTTGGGGGAGGAGGCGCAGTGGGGTGTAGAGAGAGGGGGTCCACTGGGTCTGCTGGATCGGGTGGAGGCGGCGGAGGGAGGTCATCAGCCACAGCCACATGACCAGGCCGCACTGGGTAGAGAGTGGTCAGGAGAAAAGTAAGGAGGGTGGAAATCTCTCTCATCGTCTTTTCTGTTCTTTCTCACTGTCTCGTCTTTATCTGTTCTCCCTTCCTCCTCAGTCTGCACTACCATATTCTGACGGGGCTGTCCCCCAAATGGGTCCTGTCTCTGTGTATGCCTTTCTGCCTCGCTCTCCCATTTTCTAAATTTAAACCAGTCTATTTGATATTTTTTCTTCCTGACTTTGTCTAACATTGTTACACTCAGTGTCCCTGTCAACAGAAAACCACATTTCCTATACATGATTTCACCTGGTCCAAAATGTCCCTTCACCACTTATCTGTACATAACCTTCAGGGCCCCTGTGGGGGGATCTGGAATACCATGTCCCTTGCTCCTATGTGCTCCCATGGTTCCTGTTCCACTCACACACTCACAGATAACTCAGACACACACACACACACAGGGGTAGACCAACAAAGAAAATCGGTTAGCGCTGTTTATGATTTTATATTTTATCCATATGAACAGGGAAATTAATATCTCCATTAAAATATTGCCTAATTCGTTGTTGAACCACTGGAAAACTAATCCAAATTGGTATCTTACCCACATAAAAAGCAAACACAGTTTTGCTATGATACTTAGTTTCAACTGTATGAGAAACAGTTATTCCTGTCCACTCATCACTTAGGGCTGTCTGTTGGCTGTGGGCTTCAATTCTACAGAAGTATTTTCTTATTTCTAAAATGGGGTTTGGTTTATAGCTATCACAGGTGCACCTTACTATTTTATACCATATCATTTCAATGCATTTCTACAATTTTTTTATAGCGTTTTCTTTCCTTTAACGGCAGTACCATGCAGGACTCCATTTTGTTAATTAAATGACAGTACCACGCAGGACTTCAAACAATTATCCTAACTACCGATGACAGTACCACGCAGGACTTCATAGCTCTAAACAACAGTCTCTGTAAGACTTCGTCTTTTTTAATTAAGTGGCAGTCCCCTCGGGACCCCAAGTAATTATTTTACCTTTCTATCTATGACAGCTCCCCTTAGGACTTCATAGTTCTTAACGACAGTCTCCGTAAGCCTTCGTCCTTCTAATACATTCTTAACGACAGTCTCCGTAAGCCTTCGTCCTTCTAATACATTCTTAACGACAGTCTCCGTAAGACTTCGTCTGTCACGATCGTCATAAGAAGCAAACCAAGGCGCAGCGTGATATGCGTACATCTTTTAATGAGTACTTATTACCAAACACAAAACAACAAAACGATACGTGAAGTCCTAGGTAAATACACCAACATACCATAACTGGAACAAGATCCCACAATTAACAAGTGCCAACAGGCTGCCTAAGTATGGTTCCCAATCAGAGACAACAAGCCACAGCTGTCTCTGATTGGGAACCACCCTGGCCAACATAGAATTAAACGATCTAGAAAGAAACACATAGAAAACAAAACATAGACACTACACACCCTGGCTCAACATTTAAGAGTCCCCAGAGCCAGGGCGTGACAGTACCCCCCAAAAGGCGCGGACTGCGACTGCGCCACACAAACTCAAGAGGGTAGGGGCTGGGTGGGCATTCCGCCTCGGAGGCGGATCCGGCTCCGGGCGTGACCACCACTCTCTCGCTACCCCCCCCCGTAGCGCCCCTGGTCTGGTCCCGCTGGCCGGAACTGGACTGGACACCGGTGGAGCGGATTGCTCAGGCTCCGGTGTGGAGCAGCTGACCGGTGCCTGATCAGGCAACGGTGGAACAGGCACGGGCTGTGCCGGACTGATGACGCGCACCACTGGCTTGGTGCGGGGAGCAGGTACGGGCCGGACCGGGCTGGCGACGCGCACCACTGGCTTGGTGCGGGGAGCAGGAACGGGCCGGACCGGGCTGACGACGCGCACCACTGGCTTGGTGCGGGGAGCAGGAACGGGCCGGACCGGGCTGACGACGCGCACCACTGGCTTGGTGCGGGGAGCAGGAACAGGCCGGACCGGGCTGACGACGCGCACCACAGGCTTGGTGCGGGGAGCAGGAACAGGCCGGACCGGGCTGGCGACGCGCACCACAGGCTTGGTGCGGGGAGCAGGAACAGGCCGGGCCGGGCTGGCGACCGCGCACCACAGGCTTGGTGCGAGGGGCAGGAACAGGCCGGACCGGGCTGGCGACGCGCACCACAGGCTTGGTGCGGGGAGCAGGAACAGGCCGGGCCGGGCTGGCGACGCGCACCACAGGCTTGGTGCGAGGGGCAGGAACAGGCCGGACCGGGCTGGCGACGCGCACCACAGGCTTGGTGCGAGGGGCAGGAACAGGCCGGGCCGGGCTGGCGACGCGCACCACAGGCTTGGTGCGAGGGGCAGGAACAGGCCGGGCCGGGCTGGCGACGCGCACCACAGGCTTGGTGCGAGGAGCAGGAACAGGCCGGGCCGGGCTGGCGACGCGCACCACTGGCTTGGTGCGAGGGGCAGGAACAGGCCGGACCGGGCTGGCGACGCGCACCACAGGCTTGGTGCGGGGAGCAGGAACAGGCCGGGCCGGGCTGACGACGCGCATCACAGGCTTGGTGCGAGGGGCAGGAACAGGCCGGACCGGGCTGGCGACGCGCACCACAGGCTTGGTGCGAGGGGCAGGAACAGGCCAGGCCGGGCTGGCGACGCGCACCACAGGCTTGGTGCGAGGGGCAGGAACGGGTCGGGCCAGACTGGTAACACGCACCACTAACTTAGTGCGGGGAGCAGGAACGGGTTGGGCCGTACTGGGAACACGCACCACTAACTTAGTGCGGGGAGCAGGAACGGGTCGGGCCGTACTGGGAACACGCACCACTAACTTAGTGCGGGGAGCAGGAACGGGTCGGGCCGGACTGGGAACACGCACCACTAACTTAGTGCGGGGAGCAGGAACGGGTTGGGCCGTACTGGGAACACGCACCACTAACTTAGTGCGGGGAGCAGGAACGGGCCTGACCGTACTGGGAACACACACCACTGGCCTTGTGCGGGAATCAGGAACGGGCCGGACCGGACTGGTGACACACACCACTTGCTTGGTGCGAGGAGCGGGACTGGGTTTCCTCATAAACCTCCGCTCCCTCTGCTGCCTACTCAAACTCGCCCTGTAGCTGTCTCCAGCAGCCCCGTCGTCCATGCCGTGTGCCCCCCCCAAAAAAATTATTGGGGTTGCCTCTCGCCTGTCCGACGACGGCCCGGTTGTCGCCGCTTCTCCTCTCCTGCCTGGGCATCCTCCCTCATCGCCCTCCGGTAGCGGACGGCCTCCTCCTCGGTGATCTTCCCCCAACCGAGGAGGACATCCACTAGCGTTACCTCCGGCGTTTGCTCCTGGACACGCTGCTTGGTCCTTATTTGGTGGGATCTTCTGTCACGATCGTCGTAAGAAGCAGACCAAGGCGCAGCGTGATATGCGTACATCTTTTAATGAGTACTTATAACCAAACACAAAACAACAAAACGATACGTGAAGTCCTAGGTAAATACACCAACATACCATAACTGGAACAAGATCCCAAAATTAACAAGTGCCAACAGGCTGCCTAAGTATGGTTCCCAATCAGAGACAACAAACCACAGCTGTCTCTGATTGGGAACCACCCTGGCCAACATAGAATTAAACGATCTAGAAAGAAATACATAGAAAACAAAACATAGACACTACACACCCTGGCTCAACATTTAAGAGTCCCCAGAGCAAGGGCGTGACATCGTCTTTCTTTAATTAAGTGGCCGTCCCCTAAGGACCCAAATAATTATCTATGATGTCAGTCCTTAGGTCCACATAGATTCACAGCTACCCCTTTAGGACCCCGTGATTTCTTTATCAATTGTTTCTAAGAAATGTTAGTCTCATCGTTTATTTATCTTTGTTCGAGATCCCGTATTCACCCGCCAACGCCCCTCTCCTTGAACCTTAGGCAGGTATCAGCTTCTCCTCAGTGGAGTGTGAGTTTCCTTGATTCACTTTGGTGTAACACCTGTGCACAGTTTAACCCAGGTCCTCAGGAGTGGTCAGCAGGTGATGGTCGGGATCCCATCCTCGTCACCAAGAATGTCATGGAAATTCTAATCAAGTGAGAGAGACTTTGTCAATCTGTATTTGATATCAATTAATTATTGCAATAATGGAGCTGGTCAATGACCCACCCATAGGTGATTCGTTGAGAGCCCAACAAACAAGAAATGCTGACGTCTTATATAGTGGACCTAAAAATACTTAGTCATGGCTGGTTCCACCCCTTCCCGGCAGATCAGGAGCTACCTTGTTTTCTTCTTGTGGTTATGTGTATCGGGTCATAGTGCCCAAACAAGTGATAACGTTAGTTCCATTACTACTCATATCTCCACACAGCTGTGCCCTTGGAAGATAGTAAAAGACAGGATGAACTCAAACTGTGGTCACTCTGAGGCTCTTTGTCTTGACCATGTGACCAGGTTACTCGGAAGCAACGAGAAATGGAAACAATACAGGTCTATCTGTTCCTCAAGTTTATCTCCATCCCATGTCCTTGACTACATGCCCAGACCAGCTGCAGGGAGCTAGAGGGAACCATCCTTTCTCAGAAGCACATCATTTGCACTAAAGAAATGTCTCTACTATTGTTAAGCATATTAATTGTTAACTATTAATATTAAACAAATCAGGTATTACGTGATTTTTCTCCCACAGAAGTTCAGTCATCTGCACCCAATACAGCTAGCCTTCAACATATTCTTATAGCATACATATTCTTACATCTTTGTTGATTGATATCCATTGAATTGTGTCCATTTTCTGTTTTAAAAAGAGTTAAACAAATATACAAAGATAGATGGTATCATCATAAAACAATATCAATTTAGATCATACAAGGGACAAACCTTACCTTAAATTGAGGAGATCTTTACATTTTTCAGTTAAGTGCCTCCACTTGCTGTCCTTTCAAATTATAATCCAAATGTTTCAGTTGGGCAGTTAGGTTCCTGCAAGAACCCCCACCACTAAAGTGGGGCAATTTTGGGGGTAATTTTCAGTGCCAAGAACCCCTAAGGTTCTTCAAAGAACTTTGAGCATCTTAGAAGAACCCTTTATGAACCCTAATTTTTAGAGTGTACAAGATCATTTTATAAAAAATTGCCTACAACAAAATCACGATTTAGTTTCAAATGTGTAGCTCACAGTTCAGGAAAGTGTAATTTTCCACTCTTGATAAAAAATTGCCATATTTTATTGATCATAAATAGGTTACAGAATTTGGAAACAAATAATTAATCTTACATCATGATTTTCCCATTCATAAAATGTGTAGGGTAGGCTACATTGCCATACACTCTAAAAATAAAAGGTTCCTGAAGTATCCTTGAGGGGTTCTTCAAATTGAAACTGTGGGGCAACCCCTATAAATTCTTAAAATAACCCCTTTTAATGGATCCTCAAAGAACCATTTGAAGAACCTTTTGGGTTTCATTTTTAAACTACCCCCCCTCCCCTATTATTATAATTAATAATAATACGCATAACAATAACAACAATAACACAATATTTTTGTTGTCAGTGTTATTATGATTTTAGTGGCAAAGCAGAATTAAGAAATCCAAATATGAGTTGAACTCCCAGCAGAGCCCCAAGTCCAATTGGTATATCCTCTGGCATGTTGATGTTAATGTGTTGATGTTCTCCGTATCCATAGACAGAATGATTTTGCAGTGCATGGTTATCAAACAGGTTTCCTGTTATATTCATCAGAGGTGTAGGGAGGGTGAAGTCTGTGAATCCAAAAAATAGTAAGTATACAGATGATTAACAAAACATACACACTACAGTATTCATACCTTGGTTTTTGTGGTAAATGTGAATGAAATAAACTGTTTTGATAATGGTTTTCATACACATACCTTGTCCATAATGTAGAGGCCTATGGGAATTTAATTGAAGAGGTAAGGGAGGATGATAAAGGCTAAGGGAGGATGGTAAATGTGATCTGCATAACATACCGATACCAATTGACATACCTTTGTATGCCTCCTTGTCTGTATACCTGCAGACACAGACACAAAAGTGAGCAGTTCAGTCATCTGCACCCAATCCAGCTAGCCTTCAACATATTCTTATAGCATACATATTCTTACCTTTTTGTTGATTGATATCCATTGAATTGTGTCCATTCTCTGTTTTAGAAAGATTTGCACAAATATCAAAAGATAGACGGTATTATCATAAAACTATATGAATTTAGATCATACAAGGGACAAACCTTACCTTAAATTAAGGAGATCTTTAAATGTTTCAGTTTATTGCCTGCTCCTGCTGTCTGTCCTTTCACATTCAAATCAAAATGTTTCAGTTGGGCAGTTAGGTTCCTGCAAGAACCCCCACCAACTAAGGAGGTTCCTCGATGAACCCCACCTCCTATGTGGTTAATAATAATAATAATAATATGCCATTTAGCAGACGCTTTTATCCAAAGCGACTTACAGTCATGGTTCTTGGAAGAACATTTTGGGGGCAATTTTCAGTGCCAAGAACCCTAAGGTTCTTCGAAGAACTTTGAGGATCTTAGAAGAACCCTTGTTGAACAGGTTGAGAGCTTCAAGTTCCTTGGTGTCCACATCCCCAACAAACTATCATGGTCCAAACACACCAAGACAGTCGTGAAGAGGGCACGATAAAGCCTATTCCCCCTCAAGAGACTGAAAATATTTGGCATAGGTCCTCAGATCCTCAAAAAGTTATACAGCTGCACCATCGAGAGCATCCTGACTGGTTGCATCACCGCCTGGTATGGCAACTGCTCGGCCTCCGACCACAAGGCACTACAGAGGGTAGTGCGTACGGCCCAGTACATCACTGGGGCCAAGCTTCCTGCCATCCAGGACCTCTATACCAGGCGGTGTCAGAGGAAGGCCCTAAACATTTCAAAGACTCCAGCCACCCTAATCATAGACTGTTCTCTCTGCTACCGCACGGCAAGCGGTACCGGAGCGCCAAGTCTAAGTCCAAAAGGCTTCTTAACAGCTTCTACCCCCAAGCCATAAGACTCCTGAACAGCTAATCATGGCTACCCGGACTATTTGCAATGCCATCTCTGACACTAGCCTCCACATTAAATTGAGGATTTAATTATGTCCGTATTATCTGTGATCGAGTGATCGAGATCTACATTAGGGTCAGTTACAGTTTCTGAGCTTCTAAAGACAGGCTCATTAACATGGACACCAGGGATCTGTATAAACGGCATAAAGAGCATCTGATTAGTCAGCATGATGGAGATGGTACACAAAATGGAGGACAGTCAGGTGACTCACACACTGGTCACTGAGAGGCTGAGACTAGACCATATAGTCTACATATGAATCATAATCATACCAGGCAAGAACAGGGGAATGGAGGGGAATGGAGGGGAAGGGAGGGGAATGGAGGGAGGGAGGGGAATGGAGAGGGAGGAAGAGATAGGCTTCCATCTGCATGACGGATATGCCATAAGAACACGTTGACCCATACGCACATTCTGTACATGCCAGCACACATGCAAACACATACAGACACACACAAAAGGGTGGGGGAGAAGCAGCAGGCATACATTGGCCCGGCAGAATGGGCACACAGACGCTTGCTAACACACACATACACGCATTTACCCATGGGCACACATGATTTGAGTGTACACACAAACCAATATACACACGCACACATACAGCCCATGCCACCCCACTTTCACACATACCCTGTTGCACCACTTGACTGACACACACTGTTACCATCATGTCATGTCTCACCCCCTCCTAACCCTTACCCTACTGCACTACACTGCCAGCTACTGTAGACAACTACACATCATATACCATTTGAAGGGCTGTAGTGTAGCAATTTAGGGGGAGCAGCCTTGAACCAGCAACCCTGCAGATACGGGGTGGGTGCACAAGCACCACAAAAGGCCTCTTGGCAGAGGCACTGGTACACTCATATACATAGAGGCTTCACTAGCATGACCATCTAATGATTACCACTGGATATTGCGTGACTTTGAGGTGACAGGGAGGAAGGGCTAGGGTGCAGTCCAGCCAGAATAGATGAAGTGAGAGTCTAGGTGTGCCTCCAAGTCTGCCCATCTGCCCTGGGAACACAGAGATACTGGCAGCCGTTCCAAACCATCCTCTCCCTTCCATTCATCCACCCCTCCTCTCCAAACTCTTAACATCCTCCTATCCATAGCAGAGAGAGTGCCAGGGCATCAGACCTTCCCACATACCAGGGCAGACTCTTCTTCACGCCATCCTCCCATCCCTCTACACGTCTTCTAATAGTAATAAATCATATATAGACAGCATATCATGGACAACAGACCCTGACAACACACAGATCTGCTGTTGTAACTAATACAACTTCTGGGAAGTCTGACAGTTAAAATGCCTGCTTAAGACTTTAGTAGATACTAAGTTACTACTCTATATTATACTATATTATAGGCCAAACCGTTCTGATGCGACAGATGTTTTTGTGAGAAGACCGATTTCCGGGATGTCTCATGGTCTGACAAACACCACTCTAGCTCTGCCACCTTTCACCACAGATGCAGAAGGGCGATATTGGCGGATTTAGTGGATTGAGATGCAACCCATGCAAAAAAAAACAGATACACTGTTGTGTCTGTAGGAGAGAGAGAGCGAGAGAGAGAGCGAGAGAGAGAGAGAGACAGACAGACAGACAGACAGACAGACAGACAGACAAAAGCCCTGACCCAGGGTCGTTAGCCTGCCTCGTTAGCAGCCTGCCCTACATGTTTCCATTGGCCATCGAGCTGCGGGGGGTCAATTGCTGTTAAATTACTGGCCTTGGCTGGAAAAAGATTGACCACATAATTAGTTTACTCTCTCCGTCCAGACGATTAACCTTTCTGAGAAACACTCAACCGGCCACAGCTCCAATACTGCAATTAGTCCAGTTAGTGTTCTGAATGGAGGACGGCCTGGAGGCATGGAACGGGTTATTACCAGTGGTGGTCGGTGCCGTTTAAGATTAGGGAGAACGATTTTTGTTTATGAGCATGGCCTTATTACAGCATACATTCATATTCCATTCACCCAGCTCAATGTAACGTCGATAGGTTTAGGCTACTACATGATACTCAGATTTGCTCTATACCCATCATGAGGTTGCTACAACCTAGCCTACAACTGAAAGTTTATAACGTAGGTGCACAGGTCGAGAGACAAATTTGAGAAGTCAAGGTAACAGACAGTGACACATTCAACACCGCTTTGCACACACTTGCTTGCATCTAGCTGATCAGGGTTGTAACTAAAAAGAGAGTTTCTATTGGACAACTTCAGGTAGGTCTCTCCCCATTTCATTCCGTTTGGTTTTCCAACAGAATCGTCAGAATGAATACACCCCTGATCACCCACACACACAGTTCACTTTCATAGCAGCCACATACAGCATCATCACTTTGCTCGTTGTATAACTCCTTCTCGCATCTACGCGCTCTCCTCCTCTCACCTTTTCCCTTTGCTTGTGACATCAGTGCACAACACAATAGCTGTCTGTGACCAGGCACAAAAACCTCTCCAAACCAAACCTTCATACCATAACCGCTAACCACTACACAGCTTACATCAACAAACTAGAACTAGCGCATTAGTTAAACCATGTGTACAATCACACAGTACAGTGTACAGTAAGTAGTTTAGCAGTTACACCGATGGGCCACGGTGGCAATAAATTAATAAAACCGAAAGCCTCGTTGGATAGCCTTGGCCAGCTAGCTAGCAAAAATATAATTCCTCTCCGTTTGAGTCAGGTTGTTGAGTAGGCTAAATTAGCTGCACTAGCTAAGTAAGTGAACAATAAACTGAGAAGAAAATAAAATACAACAAAATATAGCTAGCTCTCTCTCTCTGCTGCTTCTCGTTAATAAAAACAATTGGGTTAAAAACTGTTCAACTATTGTCTTTCGCTCTCTTTGAGTCAACTACTCACCATACTTTATGCACTGCAGTGCTAGCTAGCTGTAGATTATTCTTTCAGATTCTCTGATCCTTTGATTGGATGGAACACATGTTAGTTCATACTGCAAGAGCTCTGATAGGTTGGAGGACGTCCTCCAGAAGTTGTCATAATTACTGTGTAAGTCTATGGAAGGGGGTGAGAACAATGAGCCTCCTATGTTTTGTATTGAAGTCAATGTACCCAGAGGAGGACAGAAAATAGCTGTCCTCCAGCTACATCATGGTGCTACCCTAGAGGGTGCTGGTGACGCTACGGTAGATCTTCATTGCAACAGTGTGTTTTAATCAGTTATTTGGTGACGTGCATATATTTAGTATAGGTTTATCTAAAAGGGATAACTTTTTTAATGTTTCACTATTTATATTGTTATGAGATTCACTGAGTAGGATGGTCCTCCCCTTCCTCCCCGGAGGAGCTTCCACTAGTTGTTACACTGATACAGGTCTGCATACAACACTGGGGGGAAACAGGTTGTTACAATACAATATAGTACACAACACCAGGCCCACTTCTGTTCACTGGGAAAGACAAGGAGGGACACAAGTTGGCACAGGAGAGGGAGAAAAGACAAGAACAGTGATAGCTTCTCTATTCCAAACCCCAAGCTGACATTCTGTGGGGGTGAGGCTATGTGTTATAGGTTTTTCCATGAAAAATGTGGAAATAACTGAAACATGATAAACTGCTACTTCTAGTAAATCTCCTCAGTATGTTGGAGATTTCCAGATGCCCAGAAAGACCACTGCTCTGTCTCTGGTGAGTAATGTCAAGCAATAAAAGGATACTGCATAGACTTTATGTGACTGTAGCGTGTCTCAGAGCAGCTCCAGGTCATTCTATTTTAGCTCCTGCTGTTTATAATTCGTGCATTAGGACTGGAGATCATTAACTGTGGAGTGAGAGACATGCAGCCATTAATCCCACCATCTAACAGCCACACAGTCTGACACCACAGAGGTACACCAATCTGGGAGGGGAGGATGGATATTTGACAATTGAACACAATTAATTTCTATGTGCATGGACAATAGATGCTATCCTATCAGTCATACATGTTGATCAGTCAAAGGGCAAGATCTTGGCACAGGGTTTCTGCCTAATGTGCTGATTGTGTGATGGCTGATACATGGAGACTAGAGGAGAGATGGGGCCACTTTGGGTGAGAAGAGGTATTGTGAGCTGGGAGCAAAAAGGGAGAGAGAAAGAGCTGGCCAGACGAGCGTCATCACCCCAAGAGTAGAGAGGTGTTATGAGAGGAGACAGGCAGCAAGTGTCTGCTGTTCAGGGTCACAGAACACACCACACACACTTAGAAGCCATGTCTCAACTCTAACCCATACAAGCCCTCACCTCTGTTTTAGAATAGCCACACACTGTTGGAAACCTTCACCTGTATTATTAGCCCTGAAATATAAAACTGTCCATCAATTACTTTCAAATACTGCCTCATAGATGTATCAAGTGCCCCTAAAATAATTTTCAGTCATTCAAACTCCTCCTCAAATCAAATCAAATCAAATCAAATTGTATTTGCCACATGCGCCGAATACAACAGGTGTAGACATTACCATGAAATGCTTACTTACAGCCCTTAACCAACAATGCATGTATTTCTTAATAAAAAAGTATAATAAAACAACAACAAAAAAAAAGTGTTGAGAAAAAAAGAGCAGAAGTAAAATAAAATAACAGTAGGGAGGCTATATACAGGGGGGTACCGGTGCAGAGTCAATGTGCGGGGGCACCGGCTAGTTGAGGTAGTTGAGGTAATATGTACATGTGGGTAGAGTTAAAGTGACTATGAATAAATAATTAACAGAGTAGCAGCAGCGTAAAAAGATGGGGTGGGGGTACAAATAGTCCGGGTAGCCATGATTAGCTGTTCAGGAGTCTTATGGCTTGGGGGTAGAAGCTGTTGAGAAGCCTTTTGGACCTAGACTTGGCGCTCCGGTACCGCTTGCCGTGCGGTAACAGAGAGAACAGTCTATGACTAGGGTGGCTGGAGTCTTTGACAATTTTGAGGGCCTTCCTCTGACACCGCCTGGTATAGAGGTCCTGGATGGCAGGAAGCTTGGCCCCAGTGATGTACTGGGCTGTACGCACTACCCTCTGTAGTGCCTTGTGGTCGGAGGCCGAGCAGTTGCCATACCAGGAGCGATGGTGCAGCTGTATAACTTTTTGAGGATCTGAGGACCCATGCCAAATCTTTTCAGTCTCCTGAGGGGGAATAGGCTTTGTCGTGCCCTCTTCACGACTGTCTTGGTGTGTTTGGACCATGATAGTTCGTTGGTGATGTGGACACCATGGAACTTGAAGCTCTCAACCTGTTCCACTACAGCCCCGTCGATGAGAATGGGGGCGTGCTCAGTCCTCTTTTTTTTCCTGTAGTCCACAATCATCTCCTTTGTCTTGGTCACGTTGAGGGAGAGGTTGTTATCCTGGCACCACACGGCCAGGTCTCTGATCTCCTCCCTATAGGCTGTCTCATTGTTGTCGGTGATCAGACCTACCACTGTTGTGTCGTCTGCAAACTTAATGATGGTGTTGGAGTTGTGCCTGGCCATGCAGTCATGGGTGAACAGGGAGTACAGGAGGGGACTGAGCACGCACCCCTGAGGGGCCCCCGTGTTGAGGATCAGCATGGCAGATGTGTTGTTACCTACCCTTACCACCTCAGGGCGGCCCGTCAGGAAGTCCAGGATCCAGTTGCAGAGGGAGTTGTTTAGTCCCAGGATCCTTAGCTTAGTGATGAGCTTTGAGGGCACTATGGTGTTGAACGCTGAGCTGTAGTCAATTAATAGCATTCTCATATAGGTGTTCCTCTTGTCCAGGTGGGAAAGGGCAGTGTTGAGTGCCATAGAGATTGCATCATCTGTGGATCTGTTGGGGCGTTATGCAAATTGGAGTGGGTCTAGGGTTTCTGGGATAATGGTGTTGATGTGAGCCATGACCAGCCTTTCAAAGCACTTCATGGCTACAGACGTCAGTGCTACGGGTCGGTAGTAATTTAGGCAGGTTATCTTAGTGTCCTTGGGCACGGGGACTATGGTGGTCTGCTTGAAACATGTTGGTATTACAGACTCAGTCAGGGACATGTTGAAAATGTCAGTGAAGTCACTTGCCAGTTGGTCAGCACATGCTCGGAGTACAGGTCCTGGTAATCCGTCTGGCCCTGCGGCCTTGTGAATGTTGACCTGCTTAAAAGTCTTACTCACATCGGCTACGGAGAGCGTGATCACATAGTCATCCGGAACAGCTGGTGCTCTCATGCATGCTTCAGTGTTGCTTGCCTCGAAGCGAGCATAGAAGTGGTTTAGCTCATCTGGTAGGCTTGTGTCACTGGGCAGCTCGCGGCTGTGCTTCCCTTTGTAGTCTGTAATAGTTGTCAAGCCCTGCCACATCCGACGAACGTCAGAGCCGGTGTAGTACGATTCAATCTTAGTCCTGTATTGACTCTTTGCCTGTTTGATGGTTCGTCGGAGGGCATTGCGGGATTTCTTATAAGCGTCCGGGTTAGAGTCCCGCTCCTTGAAAGCGGCAGCTCTACCCTTTAGCTGGTGGTCCTCTGTAGCTCAGCTGGTAGAGCACGGCGCTTGTAACGCCAGGGTAGGGGGTTCGAACCCTGGGACCACCCATACACAAAAATGTATGCACGCATGACTGTAAGTCGCTTTGGATAAAAGTGTCTGCTAAATGGCATATTATATTATATTATTATTATATTATAGCTCAGTGCGGATGTTGCCTGTAATCCATGGCTTCTGTTTGGGGTATGTACGTACGGTCACTGTGGGGATGACGTCATCGATGCACTTATTGATGAAGCCAGTGACTGATGTGGTGAACACCTCAATGCTATCTGAAGAATACCGGAACATGTTCCAGTCTGTGCTAGCAAAACAGTCCTGTAGCTTAGCATCTGCGTCATCTGTAGTCCCCTGTAGCTCAGTTGGTAGAGCATGGCGCTTGCAACACCAGGGTTGTGAGTTTGTTTCCCACGGTGGGCCAGTATGAGAATGTATGCACTCACTAACTGTAAGTCGCTCTGGATAAGAGCATCTGCTAAATGACTAAAATGTAAATCTGACCACTTTTTTATTAACCGAGTCACTGGTGCTTCCTGCTTTAGTTTTTGCTTACAAGCAGGAATCAGGAGGATAGTTATGGTCAGATTTGCCAAATGGAGGGCGAGGGAGAGCTTTGTATGCGTCTCTGTGTGTGGAGTAAAGGTGGTCTAGAGTTTTTTTTCCTCTGTTTGCACATTTAACATGCTGGTAGAAATTAGGTAGAACGGATTTAAGTTTCCCTGCATTAAAGTCCCCGGCCACTAGGAGCGCTGCCTCTGGATTAGCGTTTTCCTGTTTAGTTATGGCCTTATACAGCTCATTGAGTGCAATCTTAATGCCAAATAGACAGTGGTAAATAGACAGCTATGAAAAATATAGATGAAAACTCTCTTGGTAAATAGTGTGGTCTACAGCTTATCATAAGGTACTCTACCTCAGGCGAGCAAAACCTTGAGACTTCCTTAGTATTTGATTTTGTGCACCAGCTGTTGTTTACAAATATACACGGACCGCCACCCCTTGTCTTACCGGAGTCAGCCATTCTATTCTGCCGATGTAGCGTATAGCCCGCTAGCTGTATGTTGTCCATGTCGTCGTTCAGCCACGACTCGGTGAAACCAGACCAGTTTAGTAATCTACTGAGCTTCACTCTAGTCAATAATAACATGAGGTTATAGTCCACTCCCCTGTATAGTCCACCTCCCTCCTGTCATCCATATTATAATTATCACTAATGATAGACTAGCCAAGAGAAATATACTAACAGAGTTGAGACACAAGATAAGAGAGGGATGTTGAATTAAAAAATGGGAGCAAAGTGTAGATTTAAAGACGGGATAAAGACGGGTTAGGCCCCGTGTAGCTCAGTTGGTAGAGCATGGCGCTTGCAACGCCAGGGTTGTGTGTTCGTTTCCCACGGGGGGCCAGTATGAAAAAATGTATGCACTCACTAACTGTAAGTCTCTCTGGATAAGAGCGTCTGCTAAATGACGTAAATGTAAATAAAGAGGGCAGGAATATTTTAGGAGCGAGAGAACAAAGGAGCGAGAGAGAGAGAGACAGCAGAGGTGAACAAAAGCCTCCGGGTGATGCAGTGTGTGCGTGTGTGTGCTGGGAGTATGCTCTCAGCTGTAAAAGTCCAAAGCAGCAATTATAAGAGCAGCATTCGAGGTAGACGTTCTTCCAGACAACAGAGAGAGAGCGAGAGAGGGAGAGAGAGCGAGAGCCCTGCCCTCAAACATCCCCTCTCTCTCTCTCTCTCTCTCTCTTCCCCCTCTATTTCTCCCCTCTCTCTGTATTACCTCTCCTATGCCCACACTCACCTCTCTCTCCACCCCTGTCCTTCTCTCTTTTTCTCTTTCTTTCTCTCTCCCTTCCTCTCCTCCTCCTCTCCCTCTCACCACCTGACACACTGTCAGATTCCCCCTTTTCACTTCACGTTCACAATCACCACCTCCCTCTTGTCCTCTCCTCCCTCCTCTCTCTCTGAATATTTTTCTCCCTCCCTCCCTCCCTCTGTTAGTCTATCACTCTGTTCCTCATTAAACCCTCATACAGAGGGCACTTCCTATGAACTTCCTGTGTGTGTGTGTGTTTTCTTACAGGGTGATCCCTGCCTTCATCTCACACAAAAAAGATACACACACTCACACACAAAAAAACACACTCACTCACACACACACGCATGCACACACATTTTAGAGAGCGACTACAGCAAATAGAGAAGTGGAAATGAATGTCACTTGGAGTTAATTATACTGACAATGCAGCATGACCAAATATTTTACAAGATTGTCTATCCCTTAACAGTAGAAATGCTAATGTTTACTTTTAAAATTAAAGAGAAAGGAAATATCTGAAAAAAATTAAAATAGCTGCCTGTCTTCCCCAACCCTGCAATCTTCAATTATCTCCTTCAACAATCCCTGGTTAAGTATAAAGACTCATATTTGGACTGTGGCCAGAGGGCTTCATGGTAATCCTCATTGTGTGATACAAACACAATTATCTACTAGAGACCAGGTTATAGCCCTGCACTTTCCAGCACATAAACACACACACACTATCTCCTGTCACAGCCTTCATGTGACCCAGAGGTCAAACAGAGGTGCTAACCTCAACCCTGACCCCTGATCCCTACCCAGCCCAGAGATAGGAGACCCTCAGGGAGATCGACAGGAGAAACAAACACACAGACTATTACAAAATTGTTCTATGCTATGTGCTCTAAAGCTAAAACCACAGTTTATAGGTTCCTCCTGTGTTATTCTTTCTCACTAACTACATAGTGTAAATAGCATAATTTTGGTCATAAAGTCAGTCTCGTCTAAAACGGAGTTTGGAACAGCCATGCGTCACAACGGGTAAATGAAGGTTGGGTTTTGATTTGAGGATGTACATTTGTCCACTAACATGGGGTGAACAGCTACGGTGATTGCTCTCTATCCAATAGCATAGACAGTGAGACAGACCTGCCCAGCAGCCCACTTTGTTTACATAAGACAACACGTCTCACATTGTTTTGTTGCTTGAGAAATACTACACCAAACACCGTAGTTAGATGTAAAATTGCACACCTAAAACATCCTCGACAAAAACATCAAAATTAATTACAGATTTCTTGAGTTATCTTAGATTCATTCTGGGGATTTTGAGGAAGTGAAATAGGCTTCTGCGTATACAGTGTCTCATGGGGGACAAACATCATTAACCAAATGCGGAATCGGTCAGGAAACACACCTCCAAGACTGAAATCTCATTGTTCTATTGAGCAACAGAAAAACACACGTGTCAATCGGCGTGTTCAGTGGCTCTTTAAAACAATGTGGATGTCTGGATACAACCAGCAGCCCTGAATTCTACTTGCATTAATATGTAGGATACCCTGCCCTGACTGAGAGGCCTGCAGGTTCTGAGCTGAGGATGTGAGGGCGTTCGTAGTTCTCTCACGTCTCACACCTCCACAACCACAGAAACCCCAGAGATTTGTATTGCTCAACCTCCAGACCCACACACACACACCTATGCCACGCCTGCTGTTATCAGGGCAACTGAGCAGGTGCTGTCCTGTCATGGTCGTACTTACTCCCCTGACAGTCACACACACGTGCTCACACACACACACGTACACACTAGGTAGCTGTGCGATTGTTTACCTGGGACTCCTCCCCTAGAGAGCCAGTCTGACCAGGAAGGTAGATCCCCCTGGAACACTTCCAATCAGGTGAGCCTCAGGAGACCGGAGGACAGGAGGACAGAGCAACAGACCAACCAACAGACAATAGCACAGAGAAGCTCCTTTCGTTTTCTCTTTCGGAGACACATGATTTGAAACAGATATACAAAAATATTCCCAGACTCTATTCCCTGACCCAATTGGTTTGCTCTCCTTGCAAACACATATGCTACCAGATTATCATAGAAAATTCTTTAAAGAAACAATGTCTTTCTGTAGACTATAGAATCACTGGGATGGAAACAAAGGCATCTCTTCTCATTATAGGATGTAAAACAGACTCATCTCTATTCTCCATCAATGTCTAGCTATCAGATGGACTGCTAGACACACACACAGAAAGTTAATCTGGCCATTGTTATTCATTAGGAATGTCTCTTATCAGTAGGTAATCCCTGACCTCTGACCTTTCTGTCAAATAGATTAGCTCATTGGCTCTGATTGGAGGTCTCACGTCGTAACCTCAAGTTCATTATGCACCGTCCTATTGGCTAATTTACTCTGTTTGATTTTGGGAGCTAACAAATGGCTACATAAGATAATAAGACATTACGTGTCAAATGAGCAATCAGCTAAAATAATGGGAAATTAAAATGTATTAATGAATGAAAATATTGTGCTCTGAAACATTGGCCATTAGAAAAACGGTAGGGGCATTAGAAAAACGCGACATTTTCAGAACAATACTGTGAGGAATAAAACATAATCGCTGTGGGATAGATTTTAGCCAGACCCCCTTCTATAAATGAGCAAGAACTATTGTACTGTTTTTAAATGGGATGGTCATATTAATTGACCCCATCCTAGTGCTTCACACTACTTTCATCCATTTCATAATCCCATTTCCAAAGCCTTCCTTTATCTGTAGCAGGTGTATTCAGATAGCTGCTATAACTCACTGGGATAGAGGGTGATGGAGGATAGAACACACACACACACACACACACACACACAAACACACACACACACACACACACACACACACACACACACACACACACACTGGAGGAAGCAGACTCTCAGAGCAGTTAAATATATACCTGACACACACACAAAAGACCTTCCTGCAGAATGAAGCAGCCAGAAATTGAATTTATGAGGAGGTTATATTTAGGGTTGATAACGCTATATGAGTAATGGAATCAGGGGAGGATTCATTATCTAACACATTATGATTTAATCAAACTCACCTAAATTATATTCATTTTTCTCTGACAGAAGGCTAATTCATCTCTGGCCTTTGTGTGTGAGAGGGGAGCGGTGTTACGGTGAAATGGCTCCACTCTGGCTGACAGGGCCTGGCCAGATTGGTATTTAATGTCTCTGAAGGTGAGAGAGGGGCTTCTCATATTAATGACCAGTGACCAGCGGGGTTGTTCATCTTTTCAGAGTTTATCTCTCTCTCAGTGCAAATTTTTTATTTTTTTTATAGAGCAGCATACTACAATAAGATATCCATTCTGTGAGGAAGAACGTGAGACTCTGTAAACCACTAACTGGCTGGCCTGTGTATTCTAACACAGAGGTCATCAGAGCAGACGCTGAAATAGCTGAAAAATTACCCTCACCTGTGAATGTGCTTAAACAATCCAAAATGTTTCTAGCACGTCTGGTCAGTTTCCAGTGTAGGCCATTGTGTTGAGTAGAACCAGATCTATTACTCAATTATAACCACCAATAAATGTTTACATATTGTTAGATACACCATAATCAGTGTTATAAACCATTGTCTGCTGGCTATGTACAGTACATCACTGCCTGTGTTTGAGCTGCTGCTGGTGCATACCTCATTGGGATGCACACTTAGCAAGATAAACAGTGTTTCAGTAATCTAAATGAGGTAATCCAGGAGCGGTCTCCCCTCCTCTAACCCTCTCCTCTCCTCCTCATGCCCTCCTCTACCTCTCCTCCTCCTCCAGCCCGAGGCAGAGGTCTAGATCCGAGAAGAGCCATGGCCATACTTTATGTTAATTTGAACCTCCACTGGCCAAACACCAGGCTGAATAGGAACCATATGTCCAGAGTGGAGAGGAGGGAGGGACACAGGCTTCTCTTTATACTGTAGAGCCACAGTCTGAGAGACTGAGAAAAACTGTGGTAGGCTGAGGTATGCCCTGGTTAAACTCCTGAGTAGGATCCTTGTTAGATCTCTGCCTTAGATTTTATAGGATCTTGATTAATTCATAATAGGATCCATGGTTAATCTTGTTCAGGATCCTTCAGAATTCTATAAGATCTTGTTAAGAATCTTCAAGGATCTTGATAGGATCCTAAAGAATGTTCGGGCTTGCATGCGTACATGTATGCATTCCCACTTGTCTGTGTGTAACTTGTCAGCCAGTTCAAGTAGCTCTTTACCTCCTCTCTCCCTCTCCCCATGGTATCTAAAGAGCCTTACTGAAGACAAAGGAAAGTAGCAGCGACTTCGTTTGACAAGTACTTTACTTTCTCATTTAACAATTATAATACATTAGTACTCAGAGCATCAACATCCATAAATAATTCCATAAATACACCATAAATATTGCCCTCATGAGACGCAGCCAGAGACTTAAAGGCCCAATGCAGCCTTTTTTAAAATCTCAATATCAAATAATTTCTGGGTAACAATTAAGTACCTTACTGTAATAGATTTAAATTAAAATGGGCAAAGATGGCTTTTTAGCTAAAAACTGTTTCTCAAGCAATAATTTTGTTAGGACTGTCTAGGAGTGGTCTGAGTGGGGAGGGGAAAAACTGAAAACTAGCTGTTATTGGCAGAGAGGTTTGGAACTCTCTTTGTTATTGGTCTATTGACCAATTTAACGCAAGGTGATGTCACCATGGAAAGCTGTAACTCCCGCCCATGCAAACTTGCTGATTAGAAGGTCCTGTGTAGATTGTATTTTCAATCAGTAACTATAAGAAAATAACACTGATATAATTGTTTCACAATTTACACTTTTACATTATGATACAAAATACAGGAAAACTGCATTTTGTCTGCACTGGGCCTTTAATACTTTCATTCAACTGCTTTAATTAAGAAGTCTTTCTCTCTCAAAGGCAATACATTTCAATCTAATACGAGCGGTTTCATATGTGTGGATAGTTTATGTGTTTGTATTTACTGTGTTTGTGTGTGTGTGTGTGTGTGTGTGTGTATGTGTGTGTGTGTGTATGTATTTTTCTGTGGATAGTTTATGTACAGGCTTTTAGGAGTGATTGTGCCGGACGTTTAGATTTGTGGGCAGTTTGTCTGTTCCCCACATCATTGTCTACACTCCTTACATTCCCACGTGTTATACTAATTAAATCTATAGATTAGTTTAATTGTTTGGTCTAGTGCTCAGGCTGGGAGTTATCCATCTTGCACACGCAGCAGAGTCAGACTCACTCTCTGTAATTGAAAGATTTCCCTGGAAGGTTTCCAGGCTCTAATGTGTTCGGTATTTGCAGCTCAGAGCTGTGTGCTTCTGTTTCCTTCGCACTTCCTCTACATTAGCAATCCACTCTGATTCATTATGGCCATCAGTCTTCTAAAGCTTTCTAAACTATTACTCTAAACACAGAACTATTGAGCATTAGAGCCAATTGTTTCCCAAATGCTGATTAGAATCGCTATGTGTTCCTGAAAACAGAGAGATTGCTGGGTATGGTGTTTTATTGTACTCAGAGAAGTGTGTCTAATAGGAAAAGTACAATAAAGTGATTATCACACATAATGGGAATACATACTCATCAGGTTTGTTTGATTTCATATAATTCACGCAGCACAAAAGGTAACTAGTATGCACGAGCGCGCACACACACCTACATACACGGACAGACACACTTTGTTAGCTTGAGAAGTGGTGAAACGAGGCAGTCCAAATGGTGTCCATTATGAAAATAAAATGCCTCTTAATGATAGTGAGACAGTTAAGAAGGAAGTGGAATAGGCCACCTAAAGCAGCTAAAACAGCTATGTGTCCAGCTATGTGAAGCACAGTGGAGAAACCCACAGCAACATGAGAACTACTGGACGTTTACTTAACCACAGCTACGTATAAGCACAGTGTAATTATACAATTTTCATGTGATAATACCATGTGTAGCAGTCATTCAGGCCACTATTTCCCCTGTCCTCTCACTGAAATGATTACCAGACTGAATGACAAATAGAAGAGAGTAACTGAATACTGTTTGTTTAGCTTAAGACAGAATTCATGCACTGAGCTGGACGAGTCCTCCTGAGAACTAACTGAGTTGGAGCTAATTGTCAGAGAAAGTGAGTGAGACACACACACACACAGGTACACACACAGACACACAGACACACACACACACACACGCACACACACACATGTACACACACACACCTCCCTTCCTGTGAGAGAGTGAGAGTTTCACAGAGAGGGCAGCACCACTCAGCGACTACATGTGTAACCCATTTTACAGGCCTATGCCATGGGAAATGCATACCTTATTCTTAGACTCCAATTTCCATAAGATTAATTCTGGGAGAAATAATAACAAAACGGCCCACTTGTTAATTGGTTCATATTTCAACGTTTTAACAACTGAGAATAAGGCGCCCGTTTTTTGGTAAGGAGAGACAGGTATGACTTTGGGCTGGGAAGCACTGAGCACACAACTTGGTCCATAGTGAGTCCACACCTTTCTGAGCCCCACTGAGAGAGAGAGAGGGGAACCCCTGGATGAGTCTGGACACCAAGGACAGGGCCCCTGTGAGGCCTACACACACACACACACACGCACACACACACACACACACACACACACACGCACACACGCACGCACTAAGGCAGGTATGTCCACACACTCACACACCTGCGGAGGCTTGATGTCAGGTTCTGACCGGTTCTCAGCTTCTGGATCTCTCTATCATTCCCTCTCTCCTCCCTGGTCTGTGTGTGACACACACAGGGTTTTCTCTGAGCCTAGTTAGCAGTCATTAACAGCCTGGGTTTTACTGTACGCCCATGTCATTTCCCCTCCTGAATACCGGCACTGGCCCCCTTTAATTTCCACCCCAGACCCCCAAACTTTGTGGAGTATTCTGATGATACTGGGTTGGCCTTGTGGTATAGGTGTAGCCATAGCTGGTGGTTAGTTAGCTGAATGTAGGGCCTCAGTGTGTGTTCCTACAGGCCTTATGGTCAGTCTCAGCCAAAGCCTCCGACAAACAACAGCCTGACCTCCCATTAGAGATACAAATCCAGTCTGTGTGGCAGAGGATTGTTTTAAATCCAGTCTGTGTGGCAGAGGATTGTTTTAAATCCAGTCTGTGTGGCAGAGGATTGTTTCAAGGGTAGATGAAGCTGCAGATCCTAGAGGGACACAATTCACTCCCTCTCGCCTTCTCTTCATTCTATAAAAACTGTCTGCGCTCCTTATGGTTAATCGCTTCATTTGTGTGCCGTAGCTATGAATCTCTGTAGCATTTACATTACTAGATGCTCTTATCCAGAGCAATTAGGGTTTAGTGCCTTGCCTAAGGGCACATCGACAGACGTATCACCTAGTCAGCTCGGAGATTCAAACCAGCAACCTTTCGGTTACTGACCCAATGTTGTTAACCACTAAGCTACCTGTAGCCCTGGTTAAACAGCGGCTATTGTCTCATCCTTTAGAGATTTCCCTCCCTGCAATCTCCTCACAATACCCTCTCACCAACAACTGTGTTACTGCAGTAGCACGCACACACACACACACACACACACACACACACACACACACACACACACACACACACACACACACACACACATACACACACACACACACACACATACACGCACACACACATCATCGGCTCACAACAGCCTGATACGAACAACTGTGTTACTGTTGGACTGTACACCACAGCAATGATACAGTAGATTGAGACGAAGCTGCAGGAATTAGGAGCCACACACAGAGAGCTGAATTGTAAGATTTGCATCTCATTTTGCTACTGTGTTTGAGATAGTGTGGGTTTTTTGGCTAATGAATACCTCCGTGTCACACAAAAGCTGTTGTGAGGAAGACAGCAAGGAATAGGCCCAGGTTTAGAAGCACGGTGACAACTTAATATACTGGATGCCTCTGCTCTCTCTCTGCTCTCTCTCTGCTCTCTCTCTTCCCTGCTCGCTGACTCAATATGAGGAGGTTCCCTTGGTTGTTCTGTAACACACACACACACACACACACACACACACACACACACACACACACACACACACACACACACACACAGACAGACACAGACACAGACACAGACAAAGACACAGACACACACAGACACACACACACTGACACAGACACAGACACAGGCTCCAGTGGATGACATACAAAATGGTGGTCAAGACAGGCTTTATGTGGCCGCTGAAAGGAGGAGAGACCTGATTAGAGGGTGAGAGAGAGTTCAATGGTTCTGTATGCTAGTAGACTTGGGTTCAATTGGCCTCTAGTCAGTTCCATTGAACTTTAAGGCAGGGGACCGGGGTGGGTTCAATGGAGCTGTAGTCATTCCAATGGCTGTGTGAGCTGGTAGACTACAGTTCAATGGCTCTGTGTATTGGAACCTGTGGTTGGTAGGAGGAGGGCCCATGTCTCTGTTCAGAGGCCTCTCAGGGGCCATACACAGGCCACAGACCTGCAGGTCGCAGGCTCATAGAAGCAGGCTCCTGCCAGTAGGAGATGAATAGCACATAGTCATCCATGCTGCTAAACCAATCCCCTCACTCCACCTCACCACCTGACCTCTCATTAAACCATCAGCACAGCAGCAAGTTCAACTTGATGAAAACCTGAGAGAGAGTTATACAATGCATCCCTGGCTGATATTCTCCTATTTCTTCATGGGGCGGCGCACAATTGGCCCAGCGTCGTCCAGGATAGGGGAGGGAATGGCCGGCAGGGATGTAGCTCAGTTGGTTGAGCATGGCGTTTGCAACGCCAGGGTTGTGGGTTCAATACCCACGGGGGGCCAGTAAAAAATGATAATATTTAAAAAATGAAAAAATTGAAAAATAAGAAGAAAAAAATATATATAGATATATAAAAAAGAATAATGTATGCACTCACTAACTGTAAGTTGCTCTGGATAAGAGTGTCTGCTAAATGACTAAAATGTAAAAATGTAAAATGTAATAAATAAACACAATGTAAAGCAGCTGCTTGAACCTGAACTGCTTTATTGATGAAAATCAGTTTCACCATTAGAGAGTCTATACATGGTTGTCGGTGTAATTGTTGTTCTTAGTACGACAATTCACCTTTCAGGGTCTGTTGTGAAACAGGCTTGGCATAGGGAACCCACACCCCCTGGTAATAACCCTGATAAACAGTAAACACCTCACTGTTTTCTTTACCGTCTCTCTCTCTCTCTCTCTCTCTCTCTCTCTCTCTCTCTCTCTCTCTCTCTCTCTCTCTCTCTCTCTCTCTCTCTCTCTCTCTCTCTCTCTATCTCTCTCTCTCTCTCTCTTGAAGGCTTGAAAAAGATAAAGACATTTCAAGTGTTATAGTATCATCTATATACATTGTCTTAGCAATGTGCAAATAGTTGTATTAAACATACTAGGGGAAAATATATAAACAGATACATATTGGTGGTATTTATAATGTTGTTTGTGCTGCACTGGTTGCCCTTTTCTCATGGCAACGGGCCACAAATCTTGTTGCTGTGATTGCACACTGCGGTATTTCGCCTAACAGATATGGTAAATATGGTAGCTTGTTTTCAAATTCTTTGTGGGTCTGTGTAATCTCAGGGAAATATGTATCTCTAAGGTGGTCATACATTTGGCAGGAGGTTAGGAAGTGCTGCTCGGTTTCCACCTAATTTTGTGGGCAGTGGGCACATAGCCTGTCTTTGAGAGAGCCAGGTCTGCCTTTGGCGGCCTCTCTCAAAAGCGAGGCTATGCTCACTGAGTCTGTACATAGTCAAGGATTTTCTTAATTTTGTCTCAGTTACTTTGGTCAGGTATTCTGCCACTCTCTCTCCCTCTCCCTCTCCCTCTCCCTCTCTCTCTCTCTCTCTCTCTCTCGCTCTCTCCACCCATCTCTCTTGAGTGTGTGTGTCTCACTCTCCCTCCCTCCATCCCACCAGCCCAGATTCAGGGCTGTTTTTTATTGTCACACACAAATTGATCTGGGACTCTCCAAGGGCCCATCTGACCTCCGTACAGCTCAGTTTTTCTTCTCTTTCATTAAATTTAAAATAGGACCTGTCTCTGGAGAGAGGTAGCGAATGAGACAGAGAGAGAGAGAGAGAGAGAGATAGAGATAGAGAGAGAGAGAGAGAGAGAGAGAGAGAGAGAGAGAGAGAGAGAGAGAGAGAGAGAGAGAGAGAGAGAGAGAGAGAGAGAGAGAGATCACTGGGATTGAGCTGTGCTGGGCTAACCATTGCACTTAGTCAGTCTCTCTCTCCCTCTATCTCTCTCTCTCTCTCTCTCTCCATGTGAACAGGGGATTTACATACAATCTGGTGTCCAGCAGGTCAGACCTGTTGTAAAGACTTACTATTAGGATAATTCAGAGCTGCAGACGCGTGGTTCTATTCTCTACTATTCTTTTCACACTTCTTTCCCCCTTTTCTTTCTCTCTTGTTGAGAACAACAGGTGATCATAGACTGCTGTTCTGTTCTGGCCACTCTATTCTACCCCTGAACAGTAGGACAGTGTGCGTGGGTCTGTGTGTACATACCTTTGTTTATTTGAGTGCATCTCTGTTTTATCCAACCATCTCTGTTCTAGCCGTGTTGAATCATTGAGGCCAGATTGCTTTAACCCTTCTGTAGAGTTCAGGATCAAATCAAATCAAATTGTATTTGTCACATGCGCTTAATACAACAGTTGTAGACTGTACCGTGAAATGCTTACTTATGAGCCCTTTCCCAACAATACAGAGACAAATTTGTAAAAAATAATTATAATAATAGTAACACAATAAAAATAACAGTAATGAGACTACACTGAGTGTATAAATCATTAGAAACACCTGCTATTTCCATGACATAGACTGACCAGGTGAATCCAGGTGAAATCTATGATCCTTATTTATGTTACTTGTTAAATCCACTTCAATCAGCGTAGATGAAGGGGAGGAGACAGATTAAATAAGGATTTTTAAGCCTTGAGACAATTGAGACATGGATTGTGTATGTGTGCCATTCAGAGGATGAATGGGCAAGACAAAATATTTAAGTGCCTTTGAACAGTGCATGGTAGTAGGTGCCAGGTGCACTGGTTTGAGTGTCAAGAACTGCAACTCTGCTGGGTTTTCTACACTCAACAGTTTCCCATGTGTATCAAGAATGGTCCACCACCCAAAGGACATCTGGCCAACTTGACACAACTGCGGGAAGCATTGGAGTCAACATGGGCCAGCATCCCTGTGGAATGCTTTCAACACCTTGTAGAGTCCATGCTCTGATGAATTGAGGCTGTTCTGACAAAAGGGGGTGAAACTCAATATTAGGAAGGTGTTTTTAATGTTTTGTACACTTAGTGTATATACAAGGAGTACGAGTTAGTTGAGGTAATTGAGGTAATATGGACATGTATGTAGGGGTAAAAGTGTCTAGGCATTTAGGATAGATAATAAACAGAGTAGCAGCAGCGTATGTGAAGTGTGAAACAGTGAGAAAGTGTGTCTATGTGTGTGTGAGTGAGTGTGTGTATGTGGTGTCAATATGCATGTATGCGTGTGTTTTGTGTGTGTGTTGTATTGTCGGTGTAGTATGTGTAAGTGTGTGTGTGTTGGAGTGTCAGTGTAGTATGTGTGAGTGTGTGGGTGTAGGAGTGTCAGTGTAGTATGTGTGAGTGTGTGGGTGTTCGAGTGTCAGTGTAGTATGTGTGTGTGGGTGTTGGAGTGTCAGTGTAGTATGTGTGAGTGTGTGGGTGTTGGAGTGTCAGTGTAGTATGTGTGAGTGTGTGGGTGTTGGAGTGTCAGTGTAGTATGTGTGAGTGTGTGGGTGTTGGAGTGTCAGTGTAGTATGTGTAAGTGTGTGGGTAGAGTCCAGTGAGTGTGCATAGAGCTAGTGTCAAGGGGGTCAATGCAAATAGTCAGGGTAGCCATTTTTAATGGTTCAGGAGTCTTATGGCTTGGGGGTAGAAGCTGTTCATGAGCCTTTTGGTCCCAGACTTGGCGCTCCGGTACCACTTGCAGTGCGGTAGCAGAGAGAACAGTCTATGACTTGTGTGGCTGGAGTCTTTGACAATTTTTAGGGCCTTCCTGGTGTAGAGGTCCTGGATGGCAGGGAGCTCGGCCCCAGTGATGTACTGGGCCGTACACACTACCCTCTGTAGGATAAGTCCCTGCGTCTGAAAGCAGAAGATTAGCTGTAGTGAGAGTGAACTAAACTCTGGTCAGAGGGCAATGAAATGCCTCTCCTGGCTGCCCGCTGCCTCCTGCGGCCCTGCCGTGTCCAGCGATTATGCTAATGCTAATTATGCTAGCGACTGCTGGGTAGCCGTGTAGCCCAGGGCCAATCCCATTCAGTCCCATTCAAATGCTTAACCCCAATCTATCGGGCCATTACTGCAACAATACTACTTCAGTATGCAGGATAAACTCTCTTCTCAACAGCAGAGACCAGGACCATACACACAATCTGCTATTCATCAAGACCCTCTTTCTCTTTCTCTGTCTGTCTCCACCCTCTCTCTATCTGTATCCTCATGCCCCTAGAGATGTGTGAGTGTGTTTGTCTGACCCTATTCCCCCCTCTCTCTTTCCTCTCCCTCTCTCTACACCATGTCTCCATAGAGAGTGAGGTGTGATGCTTGTTCCCTCAGGTCCAGACACCAGAGCCAGAGGTTACTACAGTAACACTGATTCTACACCTACAAGTGCGTCCACAGACGGCAGAATGTTGTTGAATATTTGGGCACATATATTTTTCCATCGTCATACATGTTATTTCTCTCTCTGACTATGTGAACATCTGTTAATTAAGCCGTCTGTGGTTGTTTTCTAGTAATATTCCTGATATCACTTATTCCTATAACAACAGTTGATAGGACTGTATAGGTCAGGGTGGAGTGTGTTCCCTGATGACGGCCGGAGACGTTTATTAAATTCCTGACTGGAGGTTCATTCCTTACACGGCTCTCATGCACTAGAGTTACGACGGTCTTTATTTGCTACAACAACATAGAAGTCGTTAATTACTTCTTCGTATAAAGGGAACTTTCTCCTCAAAATAAACACATTTGACTTTTAAATAAGCGGTGCAGATGCCTTTCTGTATTGGGACACCATCTGTCTTGACACCTCGAGTTCTCAGACATGTCAGGAGCAGCTCCGTACAGAGCAATCATCTCCTATCTCATTCCTGGCAGTGGAGGTTTGTTTTCGCTAAGAAAATAGCAGAGTATTGAAGGTTGAACACATAAAGGAAACTAGTGCTTGACGAAGTAACAAAGTATAAATCCAGTTTAGGAGGGTTCAGGGTGGTTGGATTGAACCCACTAACCTGACGCTCCTGGCTGTCTGACTGGCTCTTTGTGTGTGTGTGTGTGTGTGTTTTTGGTTTTACTATCCTTGTGGGGACCAGAAGTCCTCACAAGGATAGTAAAACAAGCTATTTTAGGTTTAGGGGTTAGGTTTAGGGTTAGGGTTACAATTAGGGTTACAATTAGGGTTAGGGTTAAGGTTAAGGTTAGGGTTAGGGTTTAGGGAGAATAGGATTTTGAATGAGAATCAATTGCTTGGTCCCCACAAGGATAGTGAAACAAATGTGTGTGTGTGTGTGTGTGTGTGTGTATGTGTGTGTGTGTGAACAGGATTGTTCCAGTGTCGGCAGGCGGAGAGTGGAGCAGTGATTTGGCTTCCTACAGTGGGAACTGGAGCCTCACAAAGACACCTCAAGTACATGCACGCACATTATCACTCTCTCTCTCCCACACACACACACACACATGCACACACATACACACGCTGGAACAATCCTGTTTGCTTTGTGTTTGTCAGTGAAATCACCAACCCTCTGAAGCGCACAAACAACAGCCAAGCCCTTCATCTTACCCCATACATACACACACATTCTCAACCGCCCTTTATCTGTAATACGCTTAACCACACACACACACACACACACACACACTGCGAGACACCACCCACTCTCCTTAATCAACACCCCAAAGGCACTGGGCTGATGGCGTTAATACCAGTGGGACTGTGCCAAACTGCCTATGTTGATGAGTGTGTTTGTGTGTGTGTCTGTGATTGTGTGTGTGTGTGTGTTTCCACACTGCAGCGACAGCCCAACCAGGCTTACAGGGTTTAGAGGGTTCCTTAAGCAGGCTTTACTGATGTACCTCTCCCACCAAGCATCAACCTGGAGCACAATAACAACCAGCCACTACTCACTAACACTGGGGGGATCTGTAGAGAATGTGAACTAACAGCGCTGGTATTAGAATATCTACTTATGGTGTGAACTGTTCTCCAGCTGACCCTGTACTGCTTCCTGGTTATGTTTCTGGTGACACTTCATCCAGTCTTTTCTCCTGTATGTGAAAGTGAAGGAAAGGAGATAACGAATTTGAAATTCTCTACTCTCCCTTCCCCCATCCCTTATTTTCTCTATAAATAATCATATGTTTTTAAAACCTAACCAACAGTCATCAATTACCCCGTCCGTCACTGTTCCACTCGCTGCCTCTTTCTCATCCTTCACTTCAGCTGTGCACACACACACGCAGACACACACATGCAGACACACACAAGCGCGCACCTACACACACACATCTCTTCAGCGGCACCCAGATGCCCCTCTGATACAAGCTTCTGTTTGCCCCACACAAGCAGAAAACCCTCCACAAGGACAAACTACACACACACACACACACACACACACACATACACACACACACACAGACACACACACACACACACTTACTCACTACGCTCAACACCTCAACTGAATTAATATTCCCCCATCAAGCAGCACTTCACCAACGTGTGGACAGACAGCAGCATGGTATAAATACAGTGTGCTTTGACATGTTCTTTCTCTCAGCATCTCACTCTCCCTTCCTCTCTCCTTCCTCTCTCTCTCTCTCTCTCGCTCTCTCTCTCTCTCTGTCTTTCACTCCCTTTCTCTTACTTTTTCTCTCTCCATCCATTACTCTTTCTATCTCTTCCTGTTCCTCTTCCTTTCTCTTTTCTCTCTATGATCTCTGATCGCTCTCTATCATTTTCTTCCTCCTTCCATTTCTATATAGCATATAGTGCCTCGCTAACACTTTTGTTACCCCTCCATTAGCCCAGCAGGGCCCTCTATCAGCCTTCCATTAGCCTTTAGCATTGCACCTTTCAGATATCACAGACTGTACTGTCCTCTTTACCCTCACATTATTTCATTCATCCAGACATTTAACCATCAGTCAACCAAGGTCTGGTTCAGAAGAACTCATTTAATATACATATCAGATTCTATTCAGGATAAATATAAAAGAAGTCAACCTCTGGAGACAGCTTCAGGTAATTGAGTTGAACACATTGAGACTTCAACCTTCCAATTCAAACGGTAATTAAACTTCTGAATGGCTATGGTCAAGTTTTGATGTGCGTCAACACTGGAAAAATACATGCGCTGTATAGCAAGGGAGAGGGGAATTCATTGAGGCATATCCCTGAAGCGGAATGGCTGTCTGAAAGGTGGATGCCTCTCAAAACAGATTCATATGCAGGAATAGAGAAGAGCTGTTGGTTGCAATTTGCATCTATTGTTGAGTGTCTAAAGTGATTCAAAGGAGGGACCATTAAACATGTGTCATAAGCAGGCAGGCAAGAATGATCAATCAGCCAATTAGAGGCTTGGTCTGTGAGAGTGAGTGTTCTAACTCTTCCCAGTTAGCATCAGCACTAACGTGTGGGTGGCTAAACAAGCCAGACAATTAGTCAGAGCTACTCTCTCAAGATGACACAACGTAGGATGGTTCTCTCTACGATAAGAACAGACACAGAGAGAGCATAGAAGAAGGTGGGAACACAACATACGCTATGGACCATGTGTGAGTTAGGAATGCTGGACCCAGGGCTCTAAATTATAATTTTCCATTACAAGCACTGGTACTCCCAAAGTTAAGAGCACAACATAACATTTAGGAGCACCAGAAAATATTTATTGAATCGATTGAGATATAGCTTATATTGGGCCTATACAGTGCATTCGGAAAGCATTCCGACCCACATTTTGTTACGTTACAGCCTTATTCTAAAATCTACACACAATACCCCATTATGACAAAGCAAAAACAGGTTTTAGAAATTTTAGCAACAAACAAAAAAAAACGGAAATATCACATTTGCATACGTATTCAGACCCTTTACTCAGTACTTTGTTGAAGCACCTTTGGCAGCGATTACAGCCTTGAGTCTTCTTGGATATGACGCTACAAGCTTGGCACACTTGTATTTGGGGAGTTTCTCCAATTCTTCTCGGCAGATCCTCTCAAGCTCTGTCAGGTTGGATGGGGAGCATCGCTGCACAGCTATTTTCAGGTCTCTCCAGAGATGTTCGATCGGGTTCAAGTCCGAGCTCTGGCTGGGCCACTCAAGGACATCAGAGACTTGTCCCGAAGCCACTCCTGCATTGTCTTGGCTGTGTGTTTAGGGTCGTTGTCCTGTTGGAAGGTGAACCTTCGCCCCAGTCTGAGGTCCTCTGGAGCAGGTTTTCATCAAGGATCTCTCTGTACTTTGCTCCTTTCATCTTTCCCTCGATCCTGACTAGTCTCCCAGTCCCTGCCGCTGAAAAACATCCACACAGCATGATGCTGCCACCAGCATGCTTCACCGTAGGGATGGTGCCAGGTTTCCTCCAGACGTGACGCTTGGCATTCAGGCCAAAGAGTTCAATCTTGGTTTCATCAGACCAGGTAATCTTGTTTCTCATGGTCTGAGAGTCCTTTAAGTGCCTTTGAGCAAACTCCAAGCGGGCTGTCATGTGCCTTTTACTGAGGAGTGGCTTCTGTCTGGCCACTCTACAATAAAGGCCTGATTGGGGGGTGCTGTAGAGATGATTACCCTTCTGGAAGGTTCTCCCGTCTCCACAGAGGAACTCTGGAGCTCTGTCAGAGTGACCATCCGGTTCTTGGTCACCTCCCTAACCAAGGCCCTTCTCCCCTGATTGCTCAGTTTGGCCAGGCGGCCAGCTCTAGGAAGAGTCTTGGTGGTTCGAAACTTCTTCCATTTAAGAATGATGGAGGCCACTGTGTTCTTGGGGACCTTCAATGCTGCAGACATTTTTTGGTACCCTTCCCCAGATCTGTGCCTCGACACAATCCTGTCTCGGAGCTCTAGGGACATTTCCTTCCACCTCATGGCTTGGTTTTTGCTCTGACATGCACAGTCAACTAAGGGACCTTATATAGACAGGTGTGTGCCTTTCCAAATAATGTCCAATCAATTGAATTTACCACAGGTGGACTCCAATCAAGTTGTAGAAACATCTCAAGGATGATCAATGGAAACAGGATGCACCTGAGCTCAATTTCAAGTCTTATAGCAAAGGGTCTAAATACTTCTGTAAATAAGGTATTTCTGTTTTATATTTTTAATAAATTAGCAAGAATTTCTAAAAAACTGTTTTTGCTTTGTCATTATGGGGTATTGTGAGTAGATTGATTTAATCCATTTTAGAATAAGGCTGTAATGTAACAAAATGTGTAAAAGGTCATGGGGTCTGTATACTTTCCGAATGCACTGTATGTATTCTAGCTACTTCTGAAGCACCTGTTGTGCCCTAGAAACTAATATGTAACCATGTAAATACATTTGTTTATTATAAAAGCTAAAATGTTGATAAAAACACCTGTCATTGAAATGTTGTCATTTGTGGAATATTAGGTTTCTACATACAGTGAGGGAAAAAAGTATTTAATCCCCTGCTGATTGTGTACGTTTGTCCACTGACAAAGAAATGATCAGTCTATAATTTTAATGGTAGGTTTATTTGAACAGTGAGAGACAGAATAACAACAAAATAATCCAGAAAAACGCATGTCAAAAATGTTATAACTTGATTTGCAGTTTAATGAGGGAAATAAGTATTTGACCCCTCTGCAAAACATGACTTAGTACTTGGTGTCAAAACCCTTGTTGGCAATCACAGAGGTCAGACGTTTCTTGTAGTTGGCCACCAGGTTTGCACACATCTCAGGAGGGATTTTTTTCCACTCCTCTTTGCAGAATTTCTCCAAGTCATTAAGGTTTCGAGGCTGACGTTTGGCAACTCGAACCTTCAGCTCCCTCCACAGATTTTCTATGGGATTAAGGTCTGGAGACTGGCTAGGCCACTCCAGGACCTTAATGTGCTTCTTCTTGAGCCACTCCTTTGTTGCCTTGGCCGTGTGTTTTGGGTCATTGTCATGCTGGAATACCCATCCACTACTCATTTTCAATGCCCTGGCTGAGGGAAGGAGGTTCTCACCCAAGATTTGATGGTACATGGCCCCGTACATCGTCCCTTTGATGTGGTGAAGTTGTCCTGTCCCCTTAGCAGAAAAACACCCCCAAAGCATAATGTTTCCTCCTCCATGTTTGACGGTGGGGATGGTGTTCTTGGGGTCATAGGCAGCATTACTCCTCCTCCAAACACGGCGAGTTGAGTTGATGCCAAACAGCTCCATTTTGGTCTCATCTGACCACAGCACTTTCACCCAGTTCTCCTCTGAATCATTCAGATGTTCATTGGCAAACTTCAGACGGGCATGTATATGTGCTTTCTTGAGCAGGGGGACCTTGCGGGCGCTGCAGGATTTCAGTCCTTCACGGCGTAGTGTGTTACCATTTGTTTTCTTGGTGACTATGGTCCCAGCTGCCTTGAGATCATTGACAAGATCCTCCCGTGTAGTTCTGGGTTGATTCCTCACCCTTCTCATGATCATTGCAACTCCACAAGGTGAGATGTTGCATGGAGCCCCAGGCTGAGGGAGATTGACAGTTATTTTGTGTTTCTTCCATTTGCGAATAATCCCTTTAAGAGTGTGCTCCTAATCTCAGCTCGTTACCTGTATAAAAGACACCACGGAGCCAGAAATCTTTCTGATTGAGAGGGGGTCAAATACTTATTTCCCTCATTAAAATGCAAATCAATTTATAACATTTTTGACATGCGTTTTTCTGAATTATTTTGTTGTTTTTCTGTCTCTCACTGTTCAAATAAACCTACCATTAAAATGATAGACTAATCATTTCTTTGTCAGTGGGCAAACGTACAAAATCAGCAGGGGATCAAATACTTTTTTCCCTCACTGTAGCACATAGAATTAAAAACATTTTACCAAATATTGTTCATTCTGATCAGACAGGTTTTTTACACGGACGATACGTTGGAGATAATATTTGACAATTACTTGAAACAATAGAACATTATGAAACATCAAAGATACCAGGCCTGATCTTCATAGCAGATTTTGAAAAGGCTTTTGATAAAGTATGACTAGAATGTATATATAAATGCCTGGACTATTTTAATTTTGGTGAATCTCTTATACAATGGGTTAAAGTTACAGTATGTTTATTAACCGCAGGTGTAAAATAGTAAATAATGGTTACTTCTCAGAAAGTATTGAGCTGTCTAGAGGAGTAAAATGAGGCTGTCCGTTGTCTCCATATCTATTTATTATGGCCATTGAAATGCTAGCTATTAAAATTAGATCCAACAAGAACATCAAAGGGTTAGAAATCCAGGGGTTAAAAGCAAAAGTGTCAATGCATGCTGATGACGCAGGTTTCTTCTTAAGTCCACAGTCTGGATCCCTGAACGGTCTCACTGAAGATCCAAATACTTTTCTAGCCTCTCTGGACTAAAACCCAATCATGACAGGTGTACCATATTACGTATTGGATCGTTAAAAGATACAAAGTTTACACTACCTTGTTGTTTACCAATAAAATGGGCTGATGGTGAAGTGGACATACTTGGTATTCATATCTCAAAAAATATAAATGAATTTACCACAACAAATTTCTATAGAACGTTAGCAGAACTAGACAACATTCTGCAACCATGGAGAGGTAAATACCTGTCTATTTATGGAAAAATTACATTGATTAACTCTTTCGTCACAGTTTACTTACTTACTAATGGCGCTGCCTACTCCAGACGACTCATTTTTTAAATCGTATGAGCAAAAGGTATTTAACTTTATTTGGAATGCTAAGCCAGACAAAATTAAATGTGGCTATTTATATAATGAATATGAAAGCATTAAACCTCTCAATAAAGGCTTCCCTCAAACATACAGTACGTTATACTTAAACCCAAACTGGTTCTCCAGTAGATTGTTAAGAAAGGCTCATTCTTTGTTTAAAAATGGCAATTATGCCTTTATACAGACTGCAACTTCCGATTAATTGAAAATGAAACGTTGTTCAAATTTTATCCTCCAGAAAAGACAGAACAAATATTACAACAAATATTATGGTTAAACTCAAATATACTGTTTGATAAAAATAAAAAAACATTACATATGCAATAATAAAATAAAATAAAAGGTATTATATTCATGAATGATATTATGAATAGGAATGGTGGAGTTATGTCACATAGGCAGCTATCAAAAATATATGGGAAGAGAGAGGGAGAGTACGACCCTGCCTTACACAGGAAGCGGCACAGGTCCTAATCCAGGCACTTGTCATCTCCCGTCTGGATTACTGCAACTCGCTGTTGGCTGGGCTCCCTGCCTGTGCCATTAAACCCCTACAACTCATCCAGAATGCCGCAGCCCGTCTGGTGTTCAACCTTCCCAAGTTCTCTCACGTCACCCCGCTCCTCCGCACACTCCACTGGCTTCCAGTTGAAGCTCGCATCTGTTACAAGACCATGGTGCTTGCCTATGGAGCTGTGAGGGGAACGGCACCTCTGTACCTTCAGGCTCTGATCAGTCCCTACACCCAAACGAGGGCATTGCGTTCATCCACCTCTGGCCTGCTGGCTCCCCTTCCTCTGCGGAAGCATAGTTCCCGCTCAGCCCAGTCAAAACTGTTCGCTGCTCTGGCACCCCAATGGTGGAACAAGCTCCCTCACGACGCCAGGACAGCGGAGTCACTCACCACCTTCCGGAGACATTTGAAACCCCACCTCTTTAAGGAATACCTGGGATAGGATAAAGTAATCCTTCTACCCCCCCTTAAAAAAAAAACAATTGTACAATTTGTAAGTCGCTCTGGATAAGAGCATCTGCTAAATGACGTAAATGTAAATGTTTGCTCAATCCAAAGTTACAGCCAACTGATTGCAGTATTACTGCAGAAATGGAGGAGGCAAGTTGAAGAGATAGAAGGTAGGGAACTTGTTTGTCTGCCATATATTAAAGATACAAATTAGGTGAAAAGGGTTGGCATAAATAGAAAAATATACCAGTTTCATTTGAGGATAAAAATGTTGACAGCTGCGCCATACAGGTTGCTAAATAGCTGGGAAGAGATTTTCGATGTACTGATTCCATGGCACATGGTATATGAACTGGTACACAAAACAACACTTAAGTCCATACTTTGAGTTTTTCAATTGAAGTTATTATACAAAATTCTTGCCACCAACAGAATGCTATATATATGGGGCATCCAACAATCTCAGCTCTGCAGATTTTGTTGCGAAGAGACAGAATCATTAGATCATCTATTCTGGTATTGCCCATATGTAGCTTGTTTCTGGTCACAGGTTCAGGAATGGCAAAAAAATCACAACAATCATTTTAACCCTACAAATAGCAGTGTTGGGCAATTTGGAAACCCATAGTCAATCAATCAATAATAGCCTACTAGTAAAGATATCAAGTTGTTAACTAGCTAGCTAATGAGGTAACATGGCTGAACAAGATGTAAAAAAATGGCCCTCAAGTAGTTTTATAATGACCCTCGACATGGTTTATGAAAGTAAAATGCGGTCAATCCGCCATAGGAAGAACATTACGCTGATAATATGGGTAATATCTTTTGAACTATTTGGGATACGATTTAGTAATGGTACAACCATGATGCTAACGAATATGTGCTCGTTTTTTTCTCTAGGGCACTCGGAAACAATGGTAGAGTGAAGCCTAATCATTACAACAATTATTATCTGGGTGATTTTTTTTTCGGCCTCGCTGGTGCTCCCTAAATAAAATTCCATGTTGCACAGCTAAATATTTCGGAGAATATGCAACCAAAATAGTCACACTTTAGAGCCCTGATTGGACCATGCCAACACACTCAGACATCCACACCCTGTTCAATGACTCTACTGGTGATTTGTATTAATCGGAAGCCTCTTCTAAGGATCACACATTATCAGCAGCATCATTCTCCTTCAGCTGTAATGGTTGAGCATGTCTCTGTCTAGAAGATTAAAATTACAAAGCGGTTTTAAATGTGCGTTTGATAAAGTCTCATACTATCCTTCCGTCCTCACCTCATCTCACTCCTTTTTCTTTCCTCACTCCTTCCCCAGCCTCTCCTTCCCCTACCTCCCTTCACCTTCCCCCTCACCCTTCTGTGCTTCCAGTTCCCGCAGACCTCCTCTATCTGTCTTCAGACAAGGTCAGGTTGTCCATCCATGTGTTGATTAAAACAGCACAATCAGCCAGAACACACTGATCACCACACTGCCATGATAAAGTCTAGCAGCCAAACAGCATATAACACCTCCTTGATAGACTGGACCAAACAAACAACAACTGATGGGAAACTCTAATTCAACTTTCTCAGCAGCATCATTAGGATAGAAATATGCCTCCTGATGTGCACACTGCTTACTCACAAACACACGCACACACACACACAGACAGGGACTTGTCCGCAGGAGGCAGGATTTGACATGCTTGGGCTGAAGATGAAGAGTTAATGTTCAGTGAACATTCTGTAATCACGCAGTGATCCAGCATCACCCCCATGGCCTAATTCACACACACACCTAATCCACCTTAAAGCAATCAACTGGCCAACTCCCATGACACCAGAGACCAGAGTATAGCAGCAGCTATATGATAATAATGTCCCTCTATATGACCCTATCAGGCTGTGATCAGAGAGGGTAATACAGAAGGCTGAGTAACAGGGGAACATCTGTCTATAATCCTAATAAGACAGGGACCTTAGATCACTGCAACCCCCTATGGTCCACAGGTGCTGCAGAGGTGCCATGTCACTTCCTTCTTCCCCTCTCCTTTAAGTGTCTGATCACTGAGTTTCGATTACTCTGACCGGGACAAGGGAAGTGTGTGTGTGTGTGTGTGTGTGTGTGGTCATAAAGGGGCTGGTGGAGACGGAGAGGCTCTGGGACCATTGATCAGAGCAGGGCAGACTTGCAGGGCAGACTTGACCTTCTCCAGAGTGGCCTGGCCCCCATGAATGTCACTGTCCACGACACAAACCACATCGATCAGTATCGAGCTGCACTGGGGATGACAGGCGCTCTGCAGGAAACTGTCAACGAGAGGTTTGTGGCATGCAGTGGGATGGCAGTCTTACTCTGTGAGGTGGGTGGGCTAACAGCCTGCTCAACAAACCTGCAGAGCAACAGACGGGCAGTGAGACACATACAGACATACAGAGGCAGAGAGAGAAACAGAAACAAGAGAAACACACTTGCTGTTCAGGCCGACCTCTGCCATCGTCCTGGTGTCCTTCTGAGCAGGTCATTATCTGTCCGCTCTCCAAGAGAGGATAGGAGTCTGGGATGGTCTCATTGATTACTGTTGAACAGACACATCTCAGGGGAAAGGACAGATCTCAATATAGGTGAAACCAGTCTGTACATCTCACAGATAACAGGAACCAATAGGCACCACTGCATCAAGTCACTTCAACATATTGTTTTCCATTTGTGTACCGATAGAAATGTGTTGTTTAGAACTGATGTGATCGATCTGCTCTCTCATTGGCTACCGTTGAGCGCTAGGGGCTAACCCCCTATGATCCACGACCAATCAGAACAGATTATCTGGTTTGGTTCTGGTTTGGTTCTGACCCGTGAAATGTCAGAGCCAGGTGGGCGTGAAAGAGACCGCCAAAATCCCTTACTTACCAGGGGTACCCCTCATATTAACTAATATTTCACACATGATAAACACTAACATTCGTCAATCACAAAGTGCTTAGAGTGAAAGGCTGATGCTGAGGCAACATCAGGTCTTTATCAAGGTATTTCAAGGTGAGTTTAGCTCCCTTACAGCCAGCAGCAGATGGCCTTCCAGTGACTAATGATTGAGTCAGGCCTAGAGAGGGAACTGAATTCTTGACCTCAATCTACTCCAAGCCCAATATGTATTCTGTAGGTTGACTGGCTACTAGTATAGAACTTTCATGGAGGATCTGTTAGAATCTGTAGCCAATGTGCTGACCTCACAGATCTCACAATGCACTCCTGAGTAGAGTCACAACAATGAGTATGGTTACATGCACACAATAATATGATTATTGTGAATAGTCAGATTAATGTAATAGTTCGATTTAAATGTTTACATGCTTCGCAAAAAGAACAATTTCCCTAATAATATTTCTAAGATACATACTTTCAGTTTTTCCAAACTCGCTTCACTCATACACAAGAGGGAGGCTTGCGCTGCTGGTGCTGGCACATGCACAGGTCAAATACAACGCTGGAACTCAGATGACGCTGTTTACATGTCCTAATAATTTGAAAGATTGCTCAGAAAACCAGGTGCTTTAATCAAATCAAATGTTATTTGTTACATGCTTCGTAAACAACAGGTGTAGTCTAATTGATAAAAAAACATTTTATTTGTTGACAAAATGTAAAAAAAAGTACAATCTTCGTAAATTATATTATCGGTAGGACTGGTGGAGTTATGTCGCACATGCAGCTAACAAAAACATATGGAAATGTCTGCTCTACCCAAAATTACAACCAAATAATTGCAACATTACCGCAAAGATGGAAAAGGAAAGTGGAAGTGGGAAAAAGTAAGGAACTTGTCTGTCGGCCTTAAAGAATATAATAAATTAAAGAAAATTCTGATAAATAAAAAAGTATAACAGTTTCATTTAAGGACCAAAGGATTGACAGCCGTCCCATTTAGATTGCAAAATAGTTGGGAAAAGATTTTTGATGTATCGATTCCATGGCATAGTGTTTATGAATTGATACGCAAAACGACGCCGGATTCAAAACTTAGAATTTTTCAGTTTAAATTATTATATCAAATTCTTGCTACCAATAGAATGTTATTTATATGGGGGATACAGTCTTCCCAGCTCTGCAGATTTTGCTGCGAAGAGACAGAATCATTAGATCATTTGTTTTGGTACTGTCCATTTGTAGCTTGTTTTTGGACACAGGTCCAGGAATGGCTAAAGGATTGCAATATTTACCTGGAGCTAACCCTGCAGATAGCACTACTGGGTGATCTGAAAAGTCAAGTTTATTTTCAAATTACGATCTGTAGAAACAATGAGAATAGAAAGGTTCAGAACTTTTGTAAAAGATCACAGTACAGTTGAAAAATATATGGCAAATTGAAATCCAATATGGATGGTGTTAAGAGATAGATGGGAGGTGTTGAATGGAGCTGAAGGATGGGACTAATAACAACAACTAATAACAACAAGATAACTAATGTAAAGCATACTGTGTCCATAATAAGTATATAGGTTATAGGTTGACAGCTTTTGTGAAAGAGCACAGTTAGAAAGATATGGCATATAGAAAAAATAACATATGGGGGATTGGAAGTGATGCAGACAATTACATTGATGGAAGTTACAATCTGAAATATTAAAGCTGATCTACCCCCTAATTATTTATTTTTTTAAACAAAAAAACAACAGGTGTAGTAACAGTGAAATGCTTAGTTACTGGTCCTTCCCAAAAATGCAGAGAAAAATATATATTTTTAAATAACACGAGGAATAAATACACAATGAGTAACGATAACTTGGCTATAAACATGGGGTACTAGTACCGAGTTGATGTGCAGGGTTACGAGGTAATTGAGATAGATAGAGATAAAGTGACTTGGCAAGAGGATAGATAACAGTAACAGCAGCATATGTGATGAGTTAAACAAGGTAGTGCAAAAAGGGTCAATGCAGATAGTCCGGGTTAACTATTTGGCAGTCTTATGGCTTGGGGGAAGAAGCTGTTCATGGGCCTGTTGGTTCCAGACTTGGTGCATCGGTACCGCTTGCCGTGTGGTAGCAGAGAGAACAGTTTATGACTTGGGTGGCTGGAGTATTTGACCATTTGTAGAGCCTTCCTCTGACACCGCCTGGTATAGAGATCCTGGATGGCAGAGAGCTCGGCCCCAGTGGTGTACTGGGCCATACACACTACCCTCTGTAGTGTTTTACGGTCGGATGCCAAGCAGTGGCCATACCAAGCGGTGATGCAGCCAGTCATGATGCTGTCAATGGTGCAGCTGTAGAACGTTTTGAGGATCTGAGGGTCCATGCCGAATCTTTTCAGCCTCCTGAGGGGGAAGAGGCGTTGTCGTACCCTCTTCATGACTGTGTTGGTGTGTGCAGACCATGATAATTCCTTAGTGATGTGGACACAGAGGAACTTGAAGCTCTCGACCCGCTCCACTACAGCCCCATCAATGTGGATGGGGGCATGCTCGGCCTTCAGTTTCCTGTAGTCCATGATCAGCTCCTTTGTCTTGCTAACGTTGAGGGAGAGGTTGTTGTCCTGGTACCACACCGCCAGGTCTCTGACCTCCTCCCTGTAGGCTGTCTCATTGTCGTCGGTGATCAGGCCTACCACCGTCGTGTTGTCTGCAAACTTAATGATGTGTTGGCATATGCTTAATTGATTATGACCTTACACTGATTGAGATAAGCAGAGTAAGGTGTTACATGACTAATGCCATACTCAAACCTACTGCCATTATCACATTTGACATTTTAGTCATTTAGCAGACGTTCTTATCCAAAGCAACTTACAGTTAGTGCATACATCTTAAGATAGCTAGGTGGGACAACCACATATCTTAGCCATAGTAAGTACATTTTTCCTCAATAAAGTAGCCATCAGCAAAGATAGTGCTAGTAGAGGGGTGGGGGTGCAAGGAGGGGTGATGTGGGATTATTTAAGATACTATTTTAAAACGTAGGGTTTCAGATGTTTTTGGAAGATGGGCAGGGACTCTGCTGTCCTAGTTTCAGGGGGAAAGAGGTTCCATCATTGGGGTGCCAGGACAGATAAGAGCTTTGACTTGGCTGAGCGGGAGCTGCTCTCCCATAGGGGTGGGTGGGCCAAGAGACCAGAGGTGGCAGAACGGAGTTGGGGTGTAGGTTTGAGCATAGCCTGAAGGTAGGGAGGGGCAGTTCCTCTTGCTGCTCTGTAGGCAAGTACCATGGTGTTTTAATGGATGCGAGCTTCAACTGGAAGCCATTGGAGTGTGCGGAGGAGTGGGGTGACATGGGAGAACTTGAGAAGGTTGAACACCAGGCGGGCTGCAGCGTTTTTGGTAAGTTGCAGGGATTTGATGGCACAAGAGGAGAGCCCAGCCAACAGCGAGTTGCAGTAGTCTAGACGGGAGATGACAAGTGCCTTGCTTAGGACCTGCTCCGCTTCCTGTGTGAGGTAGGGTCGTATTCTACGGATGTTGTAGAGCATGAACCTGCAGGAGCGAGTCACTGCTTTGACGTTTGCATAGAAAAACCGTGTGTTGTCCAGGTTCATGCCAAGGTTCTTTGCACTTTGGGAGGAAGACATCGTGGAGTTGACAACCGTGATGGAGAGGTCTTGGAGTGGGCAGGCCTTCCCCTGGAGGAAGACTAGCACCGTCTTGTCGAGGTTGAGCTTAAGGTGGTGGGCGGACATCCAAGCTGAGATATCTGCCAGGCACGCAGAGATGCGCGTCACCAACTGGGTGTCAGAAGTGTCATCCACATAGCAATGATAGGAGAGACCATGTGAGTATATGATGGAGCTGAGTGACTAAGTGTATAGTGAGAAGAGGAGAGGGCCTAGAACCAAGCCCTGGTGGACACCAGTGGTGAGAGCACGTGGTACAGACAGATACTTTCCATGTCACCTAGTAGGAGTGGCCTGCCAGGTAGGATGCAATCCAAGAGTGTGTTGACAAAGCTACAAAATAGTTGACAAAGCTACAAAAGAGAAAAATTAGATAATCTGTAAATAACTAGGTAAGATACTCAAGTAAGAGACTGGTGTGGAGCCTTCCCTCGAATAACTCTCCAGAACAACTCGGCAGAACCGTCTAAGTTTTGGTGACAAAACAGCCGCTGACACGACTGCTGATGAAAAAAACAGGGGAGACTGAAGTACTAACACTAATTGCTAATTGCCAAGAAGAGGTGAAGAGCACACCTCCCTGTACTAATTACTGATTGCCTAGGGGAGAACAAACCACTCCCCCTCCAATACAGCCACTGATTACCACAACAATCACAAATTGCCCTGCCACTTAATCCTGGTTGATGTGTCAACAATCAGTTTAACATTGAATTATTAGTGTGCATGTAAACATATTCAATGAAGCTGTGTGTCCCAGTGTTAGAGCAGTTGGTCTGGAGATGCCTTGTTAACCCCACTGGCCACTCAAGACAAACCTCTGTCCTGTTATTGTCTCTCCAAGCTGCAGACAATAATAAACCAGCCATATCAGAAACCCCTCAAATCACCACACGCTCTCAATAGAGTCTTGGAAATATCTCTACAATACAGCTACCAACATATGCTTTGATCTTCAGTTCTCTAGCTTTGATACAGAATCAGAATTATTCCTGATGTATATCTGTCTGTAAGTGTTCACTACTACAGCTATATATATCACTGTGCAACTTATTCCAAAGTGGGCAACAAAAATGGAGCTAGAGATGAGAGGCAGACATGCATTCCTGTGGTGCAGACTCAGTAGGGCTGAGAAAACAATCCTGATGCGATGGGAATGATGTGCTTCTGAGGGTCACCAAGTCTCGTAATCACCCTGTTGAAACAGGGCTTTAACCATTACACTGGTCTTAGCTCACCATGCACACCGGACACAGACACACTCGCAGGCGTGTGCACGCACGCACACACACACACACACACACACACAGCGCACACACACAACCAGGCCCACATTTGTTAGGCATTAGAGCCATTAGAGATCTACACAGCCAACCTGAACCATGTTGTCCAAATATTATGGGAAACCTTCCTATAACTCCTGGTCTGGAAGAACATGCGGGATTAATTTGTATTTGTTTAGAGAGAAGAAGAGAGATCCTCTACTGATCTAACACAGAGAGCAGTCAGCAGGAAGATGGACAGACAGACAGTAGGTTAGACAGAGGGACAGACCACCACTAACCTCACCCAATAACTCAGATGAACCCTAACCCTGCCTATTGGCCTATTCCCCATCAATGGAACATGTAAATGCTTCTCACTATGAAAGCTCCTCATTTAATTCTCTAAATTCAAAGGGATATGTGAGATGCTTTCAAAAGTTATAACTAGCATTTGAGAAACTGAAACTGTTGAGTCTTCCCTCAGATGCATTTGCACAGGGCACTTAAGTATTTTGTTACGTAGTTTAATACTTTGATTATTAATTAGGTAATTAGGTATGACGTACATACAGTAGCTAGTAGCTCTCAGTGCATCTCACAGTAGGTGAAAATGTGTTCAGTAACAGTACAGACAATAATAGTAGAAGCTCCTTAACGTCAGGCTGCAGCCAGTAGCATCACCACATCACCCCAGATCCCCTTCAGACAGGCAGCACAGCAGCCTCACTCTGCGTCTCTCTGTGTCTTATTACATATTACGTAATAATATGATGCTGGATAAATTTTTGTTCCTCCCAGTAATCTATGAAAAAGCGCTTAGTGTCAAAATAATGAAACATCCATGACACGTCGTTATCAGCCAAATGAAAAATCACATTATCTTCAAAAGGGTTTAAGCCTGCCCGCTCACGCCTTCATTGGGGAATATGGTCTGAGGAAACCTAATTCGCTCCAGCGCTTAATAGTCGGTTCTCACAGATGTAATATGCAAATTTTTGGGGTCATGCAGAAGTCAAGAGGGGAATAAGAGAAAGTTAATTTTGAGGGACAGTTGGAGATTTTATTAAAATACAGTATGGTAATGGTAGAGTGCTAGATGTCATTCAGGACAAGTGAAACAGTGAAACCCCAAGAGAGGAAAGAGATTCCATTTAGTTCTGACAGACTGATTTCTGTATGATCTACTAAGCCTGCATACCATTCTACATACGTGTACATCCATACTGTAACACAATAAGCCTACTAAGCTTACAAACCACACACACACTAAGGTCACACTCTCCAGACTCAACATAAACAGACACACGTTTTACCATACTCTAAACACACTAAGCCAAGTATGTACAGTACATACCATACTGCAGGTACACACTAAGCCTACCCTACAGTATAAAGGATACTGAAACACCCCCTGGAGAGGCAGCATATCTCATCTGCTTCCCAATGGTTATCTAGTGGAGCAGAGCAGAGTTCCTCAAACTGATCAGGTCCAGGATAACAACTGCATGGGAGTCTATCTGAAAGAAAAAGGCACACGTCCGCCTGCACACAGACATAAGCACGCACACAGATGGAAAGAGGCAAAGCCAAGACCAGAGATGCTGGTGATAGTGTACGTGTTTCCCCTCGAGAAATCAGCTATATTTGATCTGAGTCTAAGCTTTCATTCAGCCCTGATTCCTACCACCATAAATACTAACTGAAGTATTCATCAACATGTCTCATATTGGTTTCCCTCTTCATTCAAGCATCTTATACATCTTTCAGAGAAGTACATGGAGTCACTGATATTTCCATCAATTATTGATTTCCAATATCGCTGTCAGCTGTCTGGTACGGTAGCCTGGTTCACCATATGGTACATCATGACAGCTTCTGTTCAGAGTATCGACCTATCTTTACTGGCTGCGTACCAGATGTGTGCAAGTGTGTGTGCATGTGTGTGTGTGTGTGTGTGTGTGTGTGTGTGTGTGTGTGTGTGTGTGTGTGTGTGTGTGTGTGTTTGTGTGTGTGTGCGTGCGTGCGTGCGTGTGTGTGTGTATAAGTGTCTGTGTGCTATTCCAGTCCTGTCCTCCCAGGCTTCTGATAGAGCTACCTCCAGACACTCAGCAGGTGATCTGAACTCCAGTTTGAGCAGACATCAAAACCTTCCTCAGCTCAAAGATACATCTTTACACACAGACAGGCAGACAGACAGAGAGAGAGAGAGAGAGAGAGAGAGAGAGAGAGAGAGAGAGAGAGAGAGAGAGAGAGAGAGAGAGAGAGAGAGAGAGAGAGAGAGAGAGAGAGAGAGAGAGAGAGAGAGAGAGAGAGAGAGAGAGAGAGAGACAGAGACAGAGACAGAGAGAGAAAGAGACAGAGACAGAGAGAGAGAGAGAGAGAGAGAGAGACAGAGAGAGAGAGAGAGAGAGAGAGAGAGAGAGAGAGAGAGAGAGAGAGAGAGAGAGACAGAGACAGAGACAGAGAGAGAGAGAGAAAGAGACAGAGACAGAGACAGAGAGAGAGAGAGAGAGAGAGACAGAGAGAGAGAGAGAGAGAGAGAGAGAGAGAGAGAGAGAGAGAGACAGAGACAGAGACAGAGAGAGAAAGAGACAGAGACAGAGACAGAGAGAGAGAGAGAGAGAGAGAGAGAGAGAGAGAGAGAGAGAGAGAGAGAGAGAGAGAGAGAGAGAGAGAGAGAGAGAGAGAGAGAGAGAGAGAGAGAGAGAGACAGAGACAGAGACAGAGACAGAGACAGAGACAGAGACAGAGACAGAGACAGAGACAGAGACAGAGATAGAGACAGAGACAGAGACAGAGACAGAGACAGAGACAGAGACAGAGATAGAGACAGAGACAGAGACAGAGACAGCGACAGCGACAGCGGAAGAGAAAACATGAAAGCCACAAGAGAAAAGCAGTGTGAAAAACATGTCAGATAATTATTTCTCCCTTATGAAGATATCAGTCTGTAATCAGGTCAGGCAGAATGTGTGTGTGTGGAGCAGGGTGTGTTTGTGTGTGCGGAGCAGGGTGTGTGTGTTTGTGTGTGTGTGTGTGTGTGTGTGCGTGCGTGGAGCAGTGTGTGTGTGTGTGTGTGATCGGAGCGGTGGTTGTGTGTGTGTGTGCTTGGAGCAGTGTGTGTGTGTGTGCGTGCGTGGCAGGGAGTTAAGCAGGGAGCGTGAGAGTGCTAATGTACGTTAGTAACGGGTGCTTTGCCGTTTGTCGGCAGAATTCTGAGACGCAGCGCACGGATCCGACTTTACCACTGGGAACGCTGAAGGGAATTCTGTTTGATCTCTCACAGGGTTTTAAAGCTCTGGATAACACACACAGGCATGCACACACACACACACACACTGAAACATACAGACTGAAACACTAAAACACTACACATGTGCGCACACACGTAACACAGACACTCCCAGCACGCACGCAAGCATACACACAGTTGAGTTGACCCAGTGAAATAAGGCTGTGTTTGGGTCAGGGCTGGCCTGCCTGGCTGGCTGTCTGTGGTTAGCAGGGTAAACAGAGGTACAGGTCACCCAGGGGTAATACATGGGGAACTAAGGTGGAACTCGGGGGGAACTCTGTGATAATTGGGGTGTTGATTGGGAGCAGAACACAGATGACTATTGACATCTGTAATGAGATTAAGACAGATGGTGATGGGATGAGGAAAGGAAATGAGGTAAAGTGAGGTGTGTGTGTGTGTGTGTGTGTGTGTGGGAGGGGGGTTGGCGTTAAGAACCATAGCTTCCCTCCAGGGCAGGATGTTGACAACCTCCAAACGTCAATAAACCCTTACAGGGTATTATATGAGAACAACTTATTTACTATTGTCTGGACTTAACACAAAGGCATCAGTTCAAATATCTCTCCCATCTTTCTCCTTCGTCCCTCTCTCTCTCCCCCTGCCACGTATTATTTATCGCACTCTCTACCCTTTCTTTCTCTTCCGCTCTCTCCTCCCTCCCTCTGTCTGTCCCTGTCGGCAGTGCAGTGCAGTGCAACAGTATGTTAATGCTATGGGAGGCGAGGCGAGGGGATTAATTATGTTTAGGGAGTTGGGCTGAATGGCTGTGTGGCTCTGTGGCTCTGTGGCTGTGTGGCTGTGTGGATGTGTGGCTCTGTGGCTGTGTGGCTGTATGGCTGTGTGGCTCTGTGGCTGTGTGGCTCTGTGGCTCTGTGGCTGTGTGGCTGTGTGGCTGTGTGGCTCTGTGGCTGTGTGGCTGTGTGGCTGTGTGGCTGTGTGGCTCTGTGGCTGTGTGGCTGTGTGGCTGTGTGGCTCTGTGGCTGTGTGGCTGTGTGGCTGTGTGGCTCTGTGGCTCTGTGGCTGTGTGGTTGTGTGGCTGTGTGACTGTGTGGCTGTGTGGCTGAGAGACAGTGAGCAAGAGACAGAGAGGGGTAAAGAAAGGGAGGGAGGGAGAGACTCCAGCCCAGGTAATTGAAAGGAGAGTGACCGGGCCGTGGGAATAGTGACACTGTGTGTGTGTGTGTGTGTACTGCGGTGACACATTAACAGGGTTTTGGATGGTGAGTGTGATTATAGCAGAGGTGTAAGTCTCCCCTCGATCAGCTCCAGTGTAATACGGCCTGTTGTAATACCAAGCCTGTTCTAAGTGGAATTTAGAGCAGTGAAAAAGAAGGAGGCCAATTCACACCATCAAACAGAAACAATGTATTGGGTTGTGTTGTGTAATGGAATGAAAGGCAGACACTTTTCAGAGATAAATTAGTTTATTGGACCGGTAACACTTCATGTTCAGGCTTTTGTTCCTGCCCTGCTCTAACTGAAGATGTCTAAAAACAACGACAAGTCGTCACAGGTTTTGTCCAATACCTGTGATGTTAACAAAAAAGACAGACAGGTGTCCTCTCCTCTCACTGACCACGTTTACATGTACACCAATATCCCGTTATTATTCGGGATACTCAAGTATTCTGTTTTTGAGTTGACACATATAAACATCATATCCCGTTTACAATAACTCGAAAAGCTTGTATCCCGGTTATGAGAAAGCTGGGTAAGATGCCTGGGACATGTTGAACTTAGATGGGATACTGTGGCATGTAAACATCTTATCCCATTTACTGTTGTTTTTCGCAGTCTGCGGAGGCTCAGTTTCACATATCATGGGTGTTGTGTGATGATGTTTTTATCTGATTGTCAAACAAATCACTTCAAAATGTAAGCTACCTGCGCAGTTCAATCCACCATGATAATGTATTTAGCTGATACTCCGTACTGGGCCATATTGCCTACTGGCTACTTTCACCCCTAATTTAGACAACTTTCTGCTTATAATTTTCAACATTTGGTAGGCCATATTATAATTTCCGATATTTAGTAGGTCATTTGTTTGTCAACTATAGTTAGATACATGCAGCTTCTCTTCTGCCATAACTTGTTGCCCCAGAAGACTAAGTAGAGCTCACCAGAATCATGTCTTCCATTGACAAAAGGAATGCATTAGTAATTTAATTAACACCAGTAAAGTTTTCTGTTTCATTTAGGGACCGGGGAGAAAATGCAATAACCCCAAAACAGTGGAAAGATCGGTCCTGTGAAAAATGTCCAAAGGTCATCAGTTTGACCGGTTTTAAGGAAATGAAAAGCTGAGAAAATGATTAAACACGTTTCTGATAAGTTGGTCTTGGGTGCATATTTTAAGTAGCTGAAATACTGTCTGCTTGCACAACAGTGTCAAAGATAACACATTACACGCGCTTTCACATTTTCTCAAGAGATGCTGAAAGAAAGAAATCATATTTCTCCACAACTGTTCCAGAGACAAAATTAGCATTTGTTGTATCATTTTATTGCAAGAAATACATAATTCAGCAGGAGTTAATATTACGCTACATGTGAGAGGTTATTGGCCTACAGTTAGTGTCCATATTTCAGTTACTATTGCATTTAACCCATATTAACTTAAATGAGAAATATTCTGTTGATTCATGGGTGCAGGGATACTCGTGAGCGGGATATCAAAGGTGCATGTAAACAGCTTATCCGAATAAGACCTTAAGCAGGATATGAGCTACTATCCAGAATACTGTGCGCATGTAAACATGGTCACTGTGACTTGGGCTTAGTGATGGAGAAAGGGAGCACCTTCAGAGCTTAAGGACGTGAGTGTGAACCAGGCCTCCACTCCTCAACACTGTCAGGGTTACACCGTTAATTGCACTCCTCTCGCTTTTAATTAAATGACAAAAGCCTTTTACAAGTAGAAATGGGATTAATTTTACATCTCACTCTGCAAGCTGTATAATGAGGATGGGTGTGAGATCTGGGTCCCCCGTTACCCTCCCTGTGTGTGTGTGTGTGTGTGTGTGTGTGTGTGTGTGTGTGTGTGTGTGTGTGTGTGTGTGTGTGTGTGTGTGTGTGTGTGTGTGTGTGTGTCAGAGATAGAGACAGACGGTAGTACCCTGGGGGTACGATTCGGGTATCAGGGAGAGAGAGAGAGAGAGAGAGAAAGAGAAAAAGAGAGAGAGCGAGAGAGAGAGAGAGGGCAGAAGAGAGGAGGAAGAGAGAGGGGAATAGAGAGAGAGGGGGAATAGAAAGGGAACGATAAGGGAGCGAGAGAGGGAAGGAGAGAGAGATAAAGTGGGAGCGAGAGAGGGAAGGAAAGAGAGATAGAGTGGGAGCGAGAGAGGGAAGGAGAGAGAGATAAAATGAGAGTGGAGATGAGAGAGAGAGTCATTAGAGGGTCATGGCTAGTTTATGCAGAGCTCTACTCCCTCTCCACCAATCGAAAGGTGAGACACAATGACACTCTACACAATGACACCCTACACACTACACAATGCCACGCTACACACTACACGCATGATGGATTGACACACCACACTCCTCTATTGTGAGAGCAACAAAAGATCATGAGCCAGGGGAATAGAGGACAACAGCAGAGGGAACCTTCACATCTTTTCTACACTAATCACTGTCATTACAGAGAGCAGCAGCACTCTGCTGTCTAAAGGACTCTCCTCTGTGTTGCTGTATTGTGTTTATTGACCTACCAAGGTTTTAACTAATGACATTACTGGTACTCTAACTGGGTTACATCCCTCTGTCTATTGCAGAACTGAATGAACCAGTATAGCCAGTACAATGTGACATGGGTTTTTCATCTGTCACGTGGTCTGGAAGAAATCCTTGTCCAAATTAAAGCCACAGTAAGTCCTGAACCCCTTCAATGTGGACTGCATTCTCCTGGTTAGCATTCCAGCTAGCATGTCTGTCAACATGGCAAATGGGTTTGTGATTGTTATGCCGTTTCTTCTTGTCTTCCACCCTGTGTGTGTGTGTGTGTGTGTGTGTGTGTGTGTGTGTGTGTGTGTGTGTGTGTGTGTGTGTGTGTGTGTGTGTGTGTGTGTGTGTGTGTGTGTGTGTGTGTGTGTGTGTGTGTGTGTGTGTGTGTGTGTGTGTGTGTGTGTGTGTGTGTGTGTGTGTTGTCAGTCAGAGGAGAGCTAGTGAGTGGCAGGGTGGCTAGAGTTCAGAGCGGCTGTCTGGTCTGCCTCTGTAGGGTTTATTCTGAGAGCACAGAAAAGTGACAACGGCAGAGAGAGACAGAGAGAGAGAGAGAGAGAGAGAGAGAGAGAGAGAGAGAAAGAGAGAGAGAGAAAGAGAGAGGGTGGTAGGCAGAGAGAGAGAGACTGACAAAGAGAGATGGAGAAAAAGAGAGAGATGGAGGAAGAGAGAAAGAGAGACAGAGAGAGATAGAGGAAGAGAGAGAGAGAGACAGAGAGAGATGGAGGGATAGAGATGGAGAGGGAAAGAGGGGTTACTGTCAACACATCCAATGGAGACCCAGGACTGACAGCACTTGTAGCTGTATTTAATTATGAACCTCTCTCTTTGCGATGTGACGCTGTCCATCAGAGGACAGCAATACTAGTAGACGATGCATGTTGTTTTGAAGTACCATGCCCAGTGTGTAAAATGACACTGTTAGTTTTGGCAACTTCTCTGTATTTCTGCGCTGTCAAAATGTCACCCATGTGTGTCTCCGAGCAAATACCCCAAGGGGACATATAGGAGCAGAGGAGGACAGAGGAGGAGCAGAGGAGGACAGAGGAGGGGCAGAGGAGGAACAGAAGAGACCAAAGGGGAGCTGAGGCGCCATAGAGAGGAGCTGAGTCACAATGACCTCTCCAATGTCTGCAGGATATAGACAGACACCAAATAAATCCTCTACATTCTCATTACTCTGTGAAATGTAGAACACGTACACAAGAGCAAGATGTACTGTATTGATACAGCAAGGGCTTATTGAATCATATTGAAAACATTGAAAGAGATAATATAATGTGGACTATGGCCATTGAAAACCAATCTCAAACCTTCTCTCTTAGTCTGGAAAAGTCACATTAAAGTGTTGAATCATGCCAAGGCCTCAGCATAAGGAGAATTACATAACACTTCATTAATACAATATAGACACTAATGAATGCATGTGTCAACACAGACAAACAGAAATACAAAAATAAATACTGAATAAACACAAACACAAACCCAGGCATAATGGCCTGATGGCCTGAGCTGTTCAGTCCATTCTGCTACTGGTTCTCTCAGTTTATAAATCAAATCAAATCACATTTTACAGTGAAATGCTTACTTACAAGCCCTTAACCAACAATGTAGTTAAGAAAGTATTTACTCAAATAAACCAAAGCAAAAAAATTGAAAAAATTAAAAATATTACAAAAATTAAAAAGAAGAAAAATAACAAATGATTAAAGAGCAACAATAAAATAACAGTAACGAGGCTATATACAGAGGTACCGGTACAGAGTCAATGTGAAATAACAGTAACGAGGCTATATACAGGGGTACCGGTACAGAGTCAATGTGCGGGGGCACAGGTTAGTCGAGGTAATTGAGGAAATATGTACAGTACATGTATGTAGGGATAAAGTGACTATTCATAGATAATAAACAGAGAGTAGCAGTGTGTGCATGTGTGTGTGTGTGGGGGGGGGGGGGGTCAATGCAAATAGTCCGAGTAGCCATTTGATTAGCTGTCCAGGAGTCTTATGGCTTGGGGGTAGAAGCTGTTAAGAAGCCTTGGACCTAGACTTGGCGCTCCGGTACCGCACACCATGCGGTAGCAGAGAAAACAGTCTATGATTAGGGTGGCTGGAGTCTTTGGCAATTTTTAGGGCCTTCCTCTGACACCGCCTGGTATAGAGGTCCTCGATGGCAGGAAGCTTGGCCCCAGTGATGTACTGGGCCGTACGCACTACCCCTTGCGGTCGGAGGCCGAGCAGTTGCCATACCAGGCGGTGATGCAACCAGTCAGGATGCTCTCGATGGTGCAGCTGTAGAACTTTTTGAGAATCTGAGGACCCATGCTAAATCTTTTCAGTCTCCTGAGGGGGAGTGTTTGGACCTTGGTGTGTTTGGACCATGATAGTTTGTTGGTGATGTGGACACCAAGGAACTTGAAGCTCTCCACTACAGCCCCGTTGATGAAAATGGGGGTGTGCTTTACCCTCCTTTTCCTGTAGTCCACGATCATCTCCTTTGTCTTGGTCACGTTGAGGGAGAGGTTGTTATCTCTGACCTCCTCCCTATAGGCTGTCTCATCGTTGTCGGTGATCAAGCCTACCACTGTTGTGTCGTCGGCAAACTTAATGATGGTGTTGGAGTCGTGCTTGGCCATGCAGTCATGGGTGAACAGGGAGTACAGGAGGGGACTGAGAAGTCCAGGATCCAGAGCTGTTTAGTCCCAGGGTCCTTAGCTTAGTGATCATTCTATTCCAAGATGGCGTAGTAGTGCAGTTCTGTTTTTGTCGTGTGTCTGTAAATAGCCTGTAAATACCCTGTTTTTTTGTATTTTTCGTACATATTTCCCTATCAGACTTTTCATCCTTCTACAAAATATACTTTCCTGCAACCCGCCTCACTCAATGTGGAACGGATTCTATTATTGACTTACCTTTATCTAGAATCTCCAGTTGAAACTAGCTAGCCAGCTAACTAGCTACTTGCTATTACTTGCTATTAGCCACAGCTAGCGGTATTTCACCCAGAACATTGGATTTTTTTTCTGCTGGATTAATTTTAATCACTGGACATTAATCACCGGATATTCGGCCAGTCTGCACAGCGCGTTATCGACCCAGAACATATCAGTTTTTCCGCCGGAATCACTGAATCACTGGACCTTTAACTCCGGATTCATCGCTACCAGCTAGCTGCAACAAAATGGACGCTGTGGTCTGGCTAATCATCCTGAGCTAGGCCCATCTCCCGGCTATCTACCTCTCTGTCAACCGGACGGGACCACCTAGTGTTGACACGGAGCCCCGCCCGATCCTACACGACTGGTCTGCCGACGAAATCGTCTGATGTGGTTACGACGTTAACCACGAAGATTCCATCTGCTAGCCCCGGCCCGCTAGCACACGCTAGCCGTGGCCTCTTACTCGCTAGTGCTTTAGCAGACTCTGAACTATCCTATTGCTGTTCACCGGACCTTATGATAACTCAGCTACACAGCTGATGTCTGCTGGACTGTTCCTTTTTACGGTACTACATCCTGTTTATGTTTAGCCTCAAACATGGTTAGCTTATTGTTGTTTCGGTTATTTCTAATTGTACTATTTCACTGTAGACCCCCCAGCCCAGCTAAACCTGCCTTAGATAGCTCCTTTGTCCCACCCCCTATACACGTGGAGACCGACTCAATTGATGCCTCCAGCGATGCTATCTCTTTCATTGTTACCCAACGCTTAGGTTTACCTCCACTTTACTCATATCCTTCCATATCCTTGTCTGTACATAATGCCCTGAATCTTTTCTATAACACCCGGAAATCTGCCCCCTTTATTCTATGTGTACCCAACGCACTAGAAGACCAGTTCTTAAAGCCTTTAGCCGTATCCTTATTCTAGTCCTCCTCTGTTCCTCTGGTGATGTAGAGGCTAACCCAGGCCCTGCAGCCCTCAGTATCACTCCTACTCCCCAGGCGCTATCATTTGCTGACTTCTGTAATCGCAAAAGTCTTGGTTTCTTGCACATAAATATCAGAAGTCTACTTCCTAAGTTTGAGTTATTCACTGCGTTAGCACACTCCGCCAACCCTGATGTTCTAGCAGTGTCTGAATCCTGGCTCAGGAAGGCCACCAAAAATTCTGAAATTTCCATCCCCAACTATAACATTTTCCGTCTAGATAGAACTGCCAAAGGGGGTGGAGTTGCAATCTACTGTAGAGATAGCCTGCAGAGCTCTATCATACTATCCAGGTCTGTGCCCAAACAGTTTGAGCTTCTACTTCTAAAAATCCACCTTTCCAGAAATAAGTCTCTCACTGTTGCCGCTTGCTACAGACCCCCCTCAGCCCCCAGCTGTGCCCTGGACACCATATGTGAATTGATTGCCCCCCATTTATCCTCAGAGTTCGTACTGCTTGGTGACCTAAACTGGGATATGCTTAATACCCCAGCCATCCTACAATCCAAACTAGATGCCCTCAACCTCACGCAAATTATCAATGAACCTACCAGGTACAACCCTAAATCCGTAAACATGGGTACCCTCATAGATATCATCCTGACTAACATACCATCTAAATACACCTCAGCTGTCTTCAACCAGGATCTCAGCGATCACTGCCTTATTGCCTGCGTCCGTAACGGGTCCGCGGTCAAACGACCACCCCTCATCACTGTCAAACGCTCCCTAAAACACTTTAGCGAGCAGGCCTTCCCTAATTGACCTGGCCCAGGTATCCTGGATGGATATAGATCTCATTCCGTCAGTAGAGGATGCCTGGTTGTTCCTTAAAGTAATTTCCTCTCAATCTTAAATAAACATGCCCCATTCAAAAAATACAGAACTAAGAACCGATATAGCCCCTGGTTCTCCTCAGACTTGACTGCCCTTGACCAGCACAAAAACATCTTGTGGCGTACAGCATTAGCATCAAATAGCCCCAGCGATATGCAACTTTTCAGGGAAGTTAGGAACCAATATACACAAGCAGTCAGGAAAGCAAAGGCTAACTTTTTCAAACAGAAATTTGCATCCTGTAGCACTAACTCCAAAAAGTTTTGGGACACTGTAAAGTCCATGGAGAATAAGAGCACTTCCTCCCAGCTGCCCACTGCACTGAGGCTAGGAAACACTATCACCACCGATAAATCTACAATAATCGAGAATTTCAACAAGCATTTTGCTACAGCTGGCCATGCTTTCCATCTGGCTACCACTACCCCGGCCAACAACTCTGCACCCTCTGCTGCAACTTGCCCATGCCCCCCCGCTTCTCCTTCACACAAATTCAGACAGCTGATGTTTTGAAAGCGCTGCAAAATCTGGACCCCTACAAATCAGCTGGGCTAGACAATCTGGAACCTTTCTTTCTAAAACTAGCCGCCGAAATTGTCGCAACCCCTATTACTAGTCTGTTCAACCTCTCTTTCATAACGTCTGAGATCCCCAGAGATTGGAAAGCTGCCGCGGTCATCCCCCTCTTCAAAGGGTGTGACACTCTAGATCCAAACTGCTACAGACCTATATCCATCCTGCCCTGCCTTTCGAAAGTATTTGAAAGCCAAGTTAACAAACAGATCACCGACCATTTCAAATACCACCGTACCTTCTCCGCTATGCAATCCGGTTTCCGAGCTGGTCATGGGTGCACTTCAGCCACGCTCAAGGTCCTAAACGATATTATAACCGCGATTGATAATAGACAGTACTGTGCAGCCGTCTTCATCGACCTGGCCAAGGCTTTCGACTCTGTCAACCACCGCATTCTTATTGGCAGACTAAATAGCCTTGGTTTCTCAAATGACTGCCTCGCCTGGTTCACCAACTACTTCTCAGATAGAGTTCAGTGTGTCAAATCGGAGGGCCTGTTGTCTGGACCTATGGCAGTCTCTATGGGGGTGCCACAGGGTTCAATTCTTGGGCCGACACTTTTCTCCGTGTATATCAATGATGTCGCTCTTGCTGCTGGTGACTCTCAGATCCACCTCTACGCATCTGGCCCTTCATTGGACATTGTGTTAACAAACCTCCAAACGAGCTTCAATGCCATACAACACTCCTTCAGTAGCCTCCAACTGCTCTTAAACACTAGTAAAACTAAATGCATGCTTTTCAATCGAACGCTGCTGGCACCCGCCCACCCGACTAGAATCACCACTCTCGACGGGTCTGACCTAGAGTATGTGGACAACTACAAATACCTAGGTGTCTGGTTAGACTGTAAACTCAACTTCCAGACTCACATAAATAATCTCCAATCCAAAGTTAAATCTAGAATCGGCTTCCTATTTCGCAACAAAGCCTCCTTCACTCATGCTGCCAAACATGCCCTCGTAAAACTGACTATCCTACCGATCCTTGACTTCGGCGATGTCATTTACAAAATAGCCTCCAACACTCTACTCAGCAAATTGGATGTAGTCTATCACAGTGCCATCCGTTTTGTCTCCAAAGCCCCATACACTACCCACCACTGTGACCTGTACGCTCTTGTTGGCTGGTCCTCACTACATGTTCGTCGTCAAACCCACTGGCTCCAGGCCATCTATAAATCACTGCTAGGCAAATCCCCGCCTTATCTTAGCTCATTGGTCACCATAGCAGCACCCACCCGTAGTCTGCGCTCCAGCAGGTATATCTCACTGGTCATTCCCAAAGCCAACACCTCCTTTGGCCGCCATTCCTTCCAGTTCTCTGCTGCCAATGACTGGAACGAATTGCAAAAATCTCTGAAGCTGGAGACTCTTATCTCCCTCAATAACTTTAAGCATCAGTTGTCAGAGCACCTTACCGATCACTGCACCTGTACACAGCCCATCTGAAATTAGCCCACCCAACTACCTCATCCCTATATTGTTATTTATTTTGCTCTTTTGCACCCCAGTATCTCTATTTGCACATAATATCTTGCACATCTAGCATTCCAGTGTTAATACTATTGTAATTATTTTGCACTATAGCCTATTTATTGCCTTACCTCCATAACTTGCTACATTTGCACACACTGTATATATATTTTCTGTTGTATTTTTGACTTTATGTTTTTTACCCCATATGTAACTCTGTGTTGTTTTTATTGCACTGCTTTGCTTTATCTTGGCCAGGTCGCAGTTGTAAATGAGAACCTGTTCTCAACTGGCTTACCTGGTTAAATAAAGGTGAAATAAAAAAAATAAAAAAATAAAAATAGCTTAGTGATGAGCTTTGAGGGCACTATGGTGTTGAACGCTGAGCTGTAGTCAATGAATAGCATTCTCACGTAGGTGTTCCTTTTTTCCAGGTGGGAAAGGGCAGTGTGGAGTGCAATAGAGATTGCGTCCTCTGTGGATCTGTTGGGGCGGTATGGAAATTGGAGTGGGTCTAGGGTTTCTGGGATAATGGTGTTGATGTGAGCCATGACCAGCCTTTCAAAGCACTTCATGGCTACAGACGTGAGTGCTACGGGTCGGTAGTCATTTAGGTAGGTTACCTTGGTGTTCTTGGGCACAGGGACTATGGTGGTATGCTTGAAAATGTTGGTATTACAGACTCAGTCAGGGAGAGGTTGAAGATGTCAGTGTAGACACTTGCCAGTTGGTCAGCGCATGCTCAGAGTACGCGTCCTGGTAATCCGCCTGGCCCTGCGGCCTTGTGAATGTTGACCTGTTTAAAGTTCTTACTCACATTGACTACGGAGAGCGTGATCACACAGTCGTCCAGAACAGCTGGTGCTCTCATGCATGCTTCAGTGTTGCTTGCCTCGAAACACGTATAGAAGTCATTTAGCTCATCTGGTAGGCTCGTGTCACTGGGCAGCTCGTGGCGGTGCTTCCCTTTGTAGTCCGTAATAGTTTGCAAGCCCTGCCACATCCGACGAGCGTCGGAGCCGGTGTAGTAGTATTCAATCTTAGTCCTGTATTGGCGTTTTTCCTGTTTGATGGTTTGTCGGAGGGCATAGCGGGATTTCTTATAAGTGGCCGGGTTGGAGTCCCACTCCTTGAAAGCGGCAGCTCTACCCTTTAGCTCAGTGCGGATGTTGCCTGTAATCCATGGCTTCTGGTTGGGGAATGTACGTACGGTCACTGTGAGGACGACATCATTGATGCACTTATTGATGAAGCCAGTGACTGATGTTGTGTACTCCTCAATGCCATCGGAAGAATCCCGGAACATATTCCAGTCTGTGCTAGCAAAACAGTCCTGTAGCTTAGCATATGCGTCATCTGACCACTTCCGTATTGAGAGAGTCACTGGTACCTCCTGCTTCAGTTTTTGCTTGTAAGTAGGAATCAGGAGGATAGAGTTATGGTCAGATTTGCCAAATGGAGGGCGAGGGTTTTCTGTGCAGCCACATTCTCTTCTGTTTGTGTGTTTTGTGTGTGTGTGTGTGTATGTGGGTTTGTGTGTTTGTGTTTGTTTGTTCAGTGTGTGTGTGTGTTTGTGTGCGTGTTCGGTGTGAGCGTTTGTTCAGTGTGTTTGTGTTTGTGTGTGTGTTCGGTGTGTGTGCGCTTGTTCAGTGTGTGTTGGTGTGTGACTGTGAAGAGGGCGATGGGCACTGTGTTTTTGCACATGCTCATTAAGCCTCTGTCCGTTGAGGAATCAAAGGCGAAAGGATTAGAGACGGCTGCAGTCCGACGGAGATAGGAGGAAAGGAGGAGAGGAGGAGGAGAGGAGGAAAGGAGGAGAGGAGGATGAGAGGAGGAAAGGAGGAGAGGAGGAGGAGAGGAGAGAGAGAGTAGTAGAGAGGGGGAGAGACACAGCTCTCTGTCTGCTTTAGCACAGCGGATGGGCTTAGATAAGAACTAGCATTAAAGGAGGCCAAAGTTTTCATGTTTTCAAGAGTCTATTAGTTCTCCTTCCAGATAATGACTGTGAGGAGAGGAAATGAGAGGTGTTTGAAACTCCAGGCCATTTGAGCTGAGCTGAGTTTTGGGGGCTGAAAACGTCTTTGATAAAACTTGACAATCAAAAGTGGGAGAAACTTCAAAGTGTAACTATAAAAGCATTGAGATAGTCTTGGGGATAATTAAGCTGGCACCATTTTTCTGTTTTTCATATACATCCTCCTCTCTGTGCATCTCTGTGTGTCTCTCTCTCTCTGTCCCCGGGTTCACCTCTCTCGTTGGTTGTTCTGGCATCCTCGTTACCTAGCCCACTAATCCCGGGGACTGTCACATTTAAATAGTCTTTTCACTGTGGAGCACTGAGCTCTCAGCACTCGGCATTCAACACTCAGCATTCAGCTCAGACTAGCCAGAGCCAGACAGACAGACAGCCAGCCAGCCAGCTAGCCAGACAGACAGACAGGAGCTGGAGAGATAAAGAGACACAGATTAAGCAAACACACAAACACACACATACATTGTATCTCTCTGCCTGTTTAATTAGCCCAGATGTTTATCAGGGTGATCAGGAGTTCACTTCAGTAACGTTTCCTGTTGATAGGGGAGCACTGGAAGAGGAGGAGGAGGAGGAGGAGGAGGAGGAGGAGGAGAAAGGAGAGGGAGGGGGGGAGGGGAGGGGGGGGGGAGGGGAGGGGAGGGGGGGGGAGGAAGGGAGGATGACGAGAGGGGATTTCAGTTTAATTGCCTACCTGATGTTCTACTTCCTATCAGTCACTCTTCCTCTATTGCACCATAAGAACAAATTACTCCTGTCATACACAGCTACATAGAAATGCTGTTCTTTGGCTAAAGTTCAAGGTTTGTGCTGAGAGCATTAATGTGATGGTACAACTGGTAGGTAGCCTGGCGGGTAGGTGCATTGGGCCAGTAACCGAAAGGTTGCTGGGTTGAATCCCTGAGCTGACAAGGTAAAGATCTGTCGTTCTGCCCCTGAGCAAGGCAGTTAACCCACTGTTCCCCCACACCTCTCTGATTCAGAGGGGTTGGGTTAAATGCGGAAGACACATTTTAGTTGAATGCATTCAGTTGTACAACTGACTAGGTATCTCCACGCACGGTTCAGACATTTGAGCTGTGGAATGGTGTAAACACATTTGCATTTTAGTCATTTAGCAGACGCTCATCTTAAGATAGCTAGATGAGACAACAATATTATCACAATATTAGCAAGTACATTTTTCCTTAATAAAGTAGTTATCAGAAAAGTCAGTAGTATGAGGAAAAGACAAGTGGGATTTATGTAAGATACTCTTTAAAGAGACAGGGTTTCAGACGTTAAATGTTGCTGTTATTACTGTATTACATTTGGACCAAACCATTACTGTGATGCTATTATACTTTGAGAGGGTTCCAAGTCTCTTACTCATCAGAGTCCCAGTCAATTAATTAACTCAATGGTCATTTGTTCTGGAAACGTTCACTAACTGCTTCTGGCCAGTGTGTGGAATGGTTATTCCACACTTATAACTAAATAATTTCTAATTAGGCCAATGACAGAGCAATGTTCAGTCTTTAGCTGTCTGACAGGAGAGGATGTCACAGTTTACAGCCAGCATTGTATTGGTGAGCAGGAATGCTTTGGCATGACGCTACCTCATGCACACACATGCATATACACAATACACAAACACACACACATCCACACACGCACACACACGCGCGCACACACACACACACATCCGCACACACGCGCGCGCACACACACACACACACACACACACACACACACACACACACACACACACACACACGCGCGCACACACACACACATCCACACATCCACACACACACACACACACACACACACACACACACACACACACACACACACACACACACACACACACACACACCCTATCATCTGGGCTATGTTTTTATTTTGTTACTTTCGTTCTCTACAGTGTCCAGCGTCTGTCTGGCCAAACCATCAGGAACACCAGGAAGAGGAAAAACTACAATATTGATTATCCTGAAGAGGAATGTTGGCAGAGGGAGAGAGTGGGGAGAGAGGGATGAAGAGAGAAAGAGGGATGGAGAGAGAGAGAGCGAGAGAGAGAGAGAGAGAGAGGGAGCTGGGAAATATCAGGATCTTTACTGAGCTCTTTTCAAGGCTGTCCTGGATTTCACTTCCAAGGCTGATCGTCAAAGGCCAGAAAATAAATAAAAAAGAGAATAAAACAAAAGAGACTGAGCTTCAGGGAAGAAAGTCACCTGGACAGCTGGAGGAATATGAACCTATCCAGGGGCCAAACCTTCACAACCATTTAAACAACTAGCTGTGTTTCTATTTCACTCGTACATTGATAGAAGCAGTTATATGTATCTGTCACATACATATCACACAACGGAAAATATATAAAAGGACACAATCACACAAAGAAAACAACACAGTGGTATTGACAATGTGGGTCTTTGATGTGCGGTTTACAAAAAAGCCTCGGAAGCCAGAGATTATTTTAGAGGCTGTAGCTGGCTCAGAGAGAAAGAGAGTAAGGGAAAGAAAGAAATGCAGAAATATAAAGAAGAGACGATTGGCTCAGGAAGGGAGGAGAGAGAGAAAGAGAGAAAGAGAGAAAGACGAAAAGCTTGGCTCTATCTCAGAGAGGGAGAAGTGAGCCAATGTACACACGCTAGCTCCAACAGCTGAGCGGCACCAACAGAGACACACACAAAGAGAGGCGGCGCAAAGCAAAGCACCTGAGAGATGGGGTTTAAAAGGGTCCAATGATAGAGTGCAGTCTATTCAGATAGAAATGCATTGTGTAGAACATGCATTGTTCTTTGTGGTTTGGAATAGGGAATTGGAGTTCACTCTATAATCATATTTCTATGTGAACGTTCTGTAACGGTGCCCCTGGCCCTCTCCGGCGACAGGCCCAACCCAACCAATGCAAGCTCTCCTATGATGCACCACTGACCCCATCTGGCATGGGATTGGTGGAGAGAGGAAGGGAGAGAGAGAGAGAGATAGAGAGAGACGGGGAGAAAGCAAGTAACCCCATTAAAGTAAGGTTTGATGAGTACCATAGAGAAGAAGTTAATACATCTTTACGGTAACTGTGTGCTAAGAAGAGTCTATAAAATAAATCATTTGGAGATTTATTGAGGAAGTCAAACATGAAGGTAGTCCTGTAGGTGTGGGTATTTAGCCCAGGGACTGTGATGTAGTAGTCATGCAGGCATGTAGTCAGGCAAATATGTCTGCACTGAATAGATTGGTGCTGTAAAAGTTTCATCTGTGGCAAATGCAGAGAACACCAACACACATACTGTACGTAGGTTTGTAGCCAGCTCTCAGCACCAACTCTCATCCCAGCCACTAGAACACAACCCAGACCAGTGTTTCTATCAAATGGCATTAAGGACCTGAGCTGATCTGCTAATGCAGTGACGTGTTCAGATTGAGCTGTTGAGCTGAATACGGCTGGCGTGAGCAGTTCGGTCTGGTCAGATTCAGGAGGTTGTTTGAAGGTAGAGGAAGGATTAGAACACTTCAAAGCGGCGCTGATTCTAAGCTGTGTGTGGTTATGTGTGTGTGTGTGAGTGTGTGAGTGTATATGATTCAAAGCTGTTTGGAGCAAAATCCTCTTTGTGTTAAAAGGACGGATGGCGCTCCAAAACGAACAAAGCTCAGGACTTAATGATTCACCATGCACACACACACACACATACACATGAGCACACACGCACGCACGCACACACCAACACACACACACACACACACACACACACACACACACACACACACACACACACACACTCAAATGCATATTAGATCATAAGTAAACACACTAATACATTCTCTCACACACACCGAATTACACACACACATACACCACAAGCCCGTTGCAGGCCAGTTCGGATCTCTTGGCTGTCTGTAGGCGGTGGTTAATACCACAGTGTATCAGCAGAGAGACAGGCTGGGGTGATGGAGCGGCCATGGTCAGCCTCTACCGGACAGCAGGGCGGCACCGGGAGACGTAAATCACTGGAAAACCAGAGCGCTGCCGTGATGGATGCCTGTGGCACACCCCGGATTGGGAGAATTCCCATTTGTCGCCGAGCAGGAGTGAGTGAGGGTGGACTTATAGAGCCCAGGTCAGACACAGTGATGGGACATCCACACACAGTCAGGCCGAGTCGGGCAGAACCATGACAGCCCAGCGGATTTATGCTTACAGAGCTGCATTGGCTAGATGAATAAATGGCTGGCTGTGTGGGAACCACGAAGCTACACTAAACAACCTTCTGATATATCAGATTATTTTTGAGAGAAATCACTTTCCATTGATTACTGTCACCATAACTCTCCTTAAACATAATACATTATGTGATCCGGTATGCATCCAAACTTTTTGTCCTTTTAGGAGTCTTAGGTAAAATGTGTCTAGGTTCACTCCTACTGTGTATTGACATTTTTGTTCGTTAATTAAATGCGGAAAATATAATAATGGACTAATCATATTATAGTTTTTTATCGACTTTAAAAAAAAGTTACAAATATAAAATAAAAAGTAAACACCATAATGTACATTTTTAGAACCACAATTAAAACAAAGAAGAAAAAAAAAAAAATGTGAGCATACATTTTAAGTGTAAAATGTCCTCAATAAAATGTAATCTACTGTATTTATACAAATCGAAAAGGAAAAGGAACCAGAAAACGAGCAACAAAAAAGTATTAGCAAAAGCAGGTGCACTTATGTTTATTAGTGATCTATAATTAGTTGAAACTATTTTTTTTAAATCTAAAAGTCAATAATAATTACAATAATCATAATAATAATTAATAATAATACTACAGATTTTTTAAATACAAATTAGAATGACAACAATAGTTTCTTATCTTACATTTCTTATTTTTGTCCAGTTCTTGCCATATCCGTTGATCCAGAAACATACAATTTAACATTAACATGCAATCCAATATTATGAAACATTCTGGAGGAGGTTCTTTGTGTAACAGATGATGAAGTGAGGTATGTCCTGACTCACTGGTGTGTGCTGATTACTTGGCAGGGAGTCATTTGAGCATGTTGTGTTTATCCGAACAGTGTGTTTCTCAGAGTGTTTGCATGCCAAGCTCTCTCCTCCTACTCCCTGCCTCTCCCTGCCTCTCCCGGCTTTCCCCTGCTTTTCCGGGCACAATAACTGGAAAGTTCTTTGTGCCGTAAACTATCCCGTCCGGTGTAGGGAAACTCAGTAATTAGGCAAGTTGTGGATGAAAGAGAGAGAGAGAGCTGTCTGTGTGAGTGTTACAGTGAGGTTGGCAGCACTGTGTGAAGCTGGGCCAAGCCAGGCTGAGCCGAGCTGAGCTGAGCCAACAGGAGGGGAGAGGAGAGTGGCGGTGGGGGTTCTAGAGAGGATGAGGTCCCTACAGCCAGACGGACAGAGCTGCTAACACAGCTCAAATTATGTTAAATACTTTAGTACTTTCCCCCATAATGAATACATGATTAAACGATGACACTGTCCACTGGCAGCAATCAATATACGTGTCTCTAGCTTCATGGAAAAATAAGGCTTATACTGTGCGGACGAATGATAATCCTTTATGGAAAATGGGAAACTGTCCACATCCTCCCATAGTTCTGTCTCTATGGTCACTGAGGTTGAGCCTGGAAAGAACTTGCTTACAGTCTGTCTACCAGGCCGGAGCTGGTAGTAATAGTTGTCCAGTCTGACGTATGTAATGGATTATTGAGTTGTTGTGTGCAGAATGGACTGTGTGTGACAACCATTGATTTTTCATGGAATGCCATAGATGTACGATCTACAAACCTATTCTGCTATAGTGGATAAAGTGATGTGGTGAGGGCCACAAATCCCATCCCCACAATTTTCTCTGAAGCCACAATTTTCTCCTAACAGCAATATTGTCATAAAAGAGTTCAACATCATTTTATTGATTACTGGTATAATAGACGTAGTACAGTATTGATCTGAGTTGCACCGTGCCATGGGTTCCTAAGTCTGATGTCAATATCAGTGGGGCAGGCAGTACTAATCTCCCTCTGAAAGGCTGTGTGCATCAGTAGTTTGATATGGTCTGACTGCCCGGGTCAGGGGCCAATCAGGGGTCGTGAGGAGGTCAACCTTATAGTCCAATAAAAACAGCATGACCCCCAGACCCACCCGACCCATCTCCTGGAAACAAGCCCCGCCCCCATAGCCTGCGGATTCCAATCTCCACCCCATTAGAACCTGCTGCGTTCCATTCTCTCTCCATCAGGTTCATTCATGTTATCCTCCCACTGTGTTGACGGGAATTAATTTTAACAATAGAAACAGCTTAATCATCCATTAACCATTGTTGACATGCAATCCACATTTTTTTTCTTCTAAATGACAGTTTGTACGATTTCCACTTTAAATGGTCTTTAATGTCTGCTAGTCATTATACAAAATTCCATGAGGAAAAAGTCAAGTGATTTTTCCACCCCATATCATTTGAAGCTATGAAATTGTATTAATTGCAATTTGCGTTGTTTACCGTCAAAGCCTTAGCCCAACATGTTCAGTGTATAAAAATAATTTGTTCTCGCTGATTCATTTATTGGATTGTTTGTTCTCGGAAGAGGAAAATGTAAACAATGGAACAATATTTGACGACGTCAATGCAAAGGGTCTAGGATTGCGATATGGCAAGACTAAGCTAGTTTATGCCTTTTCTCTTCAGAAACCACAGGATATTTTTCAGTATTTGAATTTATCTATGAGCAGCAGAAAGCCTTATAGTTACTAGCTTTAAACTAACATATAAAGATAAAGGATTTCAAAGACAACTGAGATAATATAAATTGCATAACAATAAATCTTTAAACCAAATTTAAAAGCCCAATACATAAAAGCAGCAATTAAATGAGTAGCAAAAAAGTGTTATCCTTTTGAGTCATATCACAAATATTGACATATTTACATGTTTGTCTTTAAAGAGACAAAACATTAAAGTGTACTAGTTTAATATAATTACATACAAAAAAATATATATATATATATATATCAAAAGAAAGATGCAGTCTATGATGAAAATAAAATCACCTATTACATCTGCATGTGTGTGTGCATGCTACTGTGTGTGTGTCCATGCATGTGTGTATTAAGGCAATACTTGATGACTGAATGGCCCGTGAACTTAAAATGACCTAGATGAAGCCAAGCCCAATAGACTCAGTTACAGAAAAGAGAACATTAAATACATTGTAATGTTATGAGAATGTCTAGCTGATGTGTTTAAAAGCAATTCAAATATGTCATTATATTACAATAATATATGGGTTAATATCAAATAATGTCCAGTGAACTACAATGGACTAATGAAGAGTCACCCTAACCCTAACCCATTCCTCGATTACATGCTTAAATAAATTCAATCAGGGAAGTCGCAGAGTAACAGGACCCACAGAACAATCCATAGCTACAGTATCTTTCAATAAAAAAGTCTGCCCAGTCTTTCATGCTGCTCTGTTCAATCTATTAGAAGGGTCAACTAGTTTGTTAATTCTACAGTAACACAGTTATTACAACTGAGAACAAACAGACTGTGGGCTAATGCATGGTACAGCTATTAAATGGCTATAAAACAATACTGTAAATCATCTAATTGCAGTTAATGTAAGGAAATGTTGAACTAAGAAACAGATTTGAAACCAGATGTATTGTACCCTATTACAGAATGTAAATACAATAGAATCTGTTACTGTTCCACATCCGGCCTGGGGGAGTAGGGGAGACAGGGAGAGTAGGGGAGATAGGGGGAGTAGGGGAGACAGGGGAAGTAGGGGAGACAGGGAGAGTAAGGAGATAGGGGGAGTAGGGGAGACAGGGGGAGTAGGGGAGACAGGGGGAGTAGGGGAGACAGGGAGAGTAGGGGAGATAGGGGGAGTAGGGGAGATAGGGGGAGTAGGGGAGATAGGGAGAGTAGGGGAGACAGGGGGAGTAGGGGAGATAGGGAGAGTAGGGGAGATAGGGGAGTAGGGGAGATAGGGGAGTAGGGGAGATAGGGGGAGTAGGGGAGATAGGGGGAGTAGGGGAGACAGGGAAGTAGGGGAGATAGGGGGAGAAGGGGAGATAGGGGGAGTAGGGGAGATAGGGGGAGTACCTCTCTTTCAATGTCTCTGTTACTGTCACAAATATACTGTACAGCCCATCATATCTCCTCCTTCTCCTCTCCTCTCCTCTCGCCGGCCCCTAATCTCATACAGTGAGGGGAAAGTATTTGATCCCCTGCTGATTTTGTACGTTTGCCCACTGACAAAGACATGATCAGTCTATAATTTTAATGGTAGGTTTATTTGAACAGTGAGAGACAGAATAACAACAAAATAATCCAGAAAAACGCATGTCAAAAATGTTATAACTTGATTTGCATTTTAATGAGGGAAATAAGTATTTGACCCCTCTGCAAAACATGACTTAGTACTTGGTGGCAAAACCCTTGTTGGCAATCACAGAGGTCAGACGTTTCTTGTAGTTGGCCACCAGGTTTGCACACATCTCAGGAGGGATTTTGTTCCACTCCTCTTTGCTGATCTTCTCCAAGTCATTAAGGTTTCGAGGCTGACGTTTGGCAACTCGAAACTTCAGCTCCCGCCACAGATTTTCTATGGGATTAAGGTCTGGAGACTGGCTAGGCCACTCCAGGACCTTAATGTGCTTCTTCTTGAGCCACTCCTTTGTTGCCTTGGCCATGTGTTTTGGGTCATTGTCATGCTGGAATACCCATCCACGACCCATTTTCAATGCCCTGGCTGAGGGAAGGAGGTTCTCACCCAAGATTTGACGGTACATGGCCCCGTCCATCGTCCCTTTGATGCGATAAAGTTGTCCTGTCCCCTTAGCAGAAAAACACCCCCAAGGCATAATGTTTCCACCTCCATGTTTGACAGTGGGGATGGTGTTCTTGGGGTCATAGGCAGCATTCCTCCTCCTCCAAACACGGCGAGTTGAGTTGATGCCAAAGAGCTCCATTTTGGTCTCATCTGACCACAACACTTTCACCCAGTTCTCCTCTGAATCATTCAGATGTTCATTGGCAAACTTCAGACGGCCCTGTATATGTGCTTTCTTGAGCAGGATTTCAGTCCTTCACGGCGAAGTGTGTTACCAATTGTTTTCTTGGTGACTATGGTCCCAGCTGCCTTGAGATCATTGACAAGATCCTCCCGTGTAGTTCTGGGCTGATTCCTCACCATTCTAATGATCATTGCAACTCCACGAGGTGAGATCTTGCATGGAGCCCCAGGCCGAGGGAGATTGACAGTTCTTTTGTGTTTCTTCCATTTGAGAATAATCGCACCAACTGTTGTCACCTTCTCACCAAGCTGCTTGGTGTTGGTCTTGTAGCCCATTCAAGCCTTGTGTAGGTCTACAATCTTGTCCCTGACATCCTTGGAGAGCTCTTTGGTCTTGGCCATGGTGGAGAGTTTGGAATCTGATTGATTGGTTCTGTGGACAGGTGTCTTTTATACAGGTAACAAGCAGAGATTATGAGCACTCCCTTTATACTTACCTGTATAAAAGACACCTGGGAGCCAGAAATCTTTCTGATTGAGAGGGGGTCAAATACTTATTTCCCTCATTAAAATGCAAATCAATTTACTCAACTGATAATTTCTTTGTCAGTGGGCAAACGTACAAAATAAGCCATGCTCTGATAGAATAGAATCACTCTATTTTTCCCATGAGGGCACTTCTTTTTTGGTGTGGTTAAAAAAGAAAGAAACAAACATAAACAGAGTAAACCTAGGCTATACAGTCAACATACTAGGCATACTTACTTGGGCGGCTAGTTCAAATCCCAGAGCCGACAAGGTGAAAAATCTGTTGATGTGAAATTGAGCAAGGCACTTACACCTAATTGCTCCAGGGTCGCCATTGATAATGACAGACCCTGGCTGTGACCCGACTCTCTGAGGGTGTCTCAGGGAGAGCGGGATATGCAAAAACCTAATTTCCAATTCACACATGTATTAATACACACTTGTACATGTGTAAAATAGGACAAACATAATCACCCACCTCTTGGGTTTAACATATAACAAAATAAAGGACAACACGTCATAGCTATGAGTAGCCTAGAGCAGGACTCCTCATCAGTCTCCTAAATGGAGTTCTGGGTGGTCTTGTAGTTCTAACTACGTCTCATCAGACTGGCCGGATAACAGTTCATCAAGGACATATGACCAGCAACAGAGAAGAGCAGTGGCATTCCTGTTGATGGGAGCATTGCCTCACTCCGTCCTGTAAAGTGGTTATCCCACTGGCTATAGGGTGAATGCACCAACTTGTAAGTCGCTCTGGATAAGAGCGTCTGCTAAATGACGTAAATGTAAATGTAAATGTAAACACACACACACACACACACACACATACACACACACACACACACACACACAGACACACACACACCATGACACTAATGACACTTATGTGTGTAAAGTGGTGCACACATAGCCTGCTGCTGGTCACAGTGGCCTAGCCATCGGTCCAGTCAGCCCCTGCTGCCTTGTCACCTTCACAGCACTACATAATAACATTCAAACCCTTAGCATTTGACCTCATGGGGACTAACAAAATGTCCGCAGTTGGTCAAATTTTTGTTAGTTTACTATTATTGTGGAGACTTCAGGTCCACACACACACACACACACACACACACAGGACATACAGATAAAGGGATAGAACGTGAGAAATAGATAGGGAAAGACTCCTAAACTCCCAGGAAAGGTATTCTGTAATTAGATGATTTTGTCAGGAACTACATACAGGCAAAGTTAAATTGTCATTTGATGCGTAAAGTGTTTCTCATAGTGACAGTTCTGCCCTCATGTGTGATCTTGTCTGATGAGCTAGCGGTTTGAGCTGTGTAGCATCAGCACCCTATAATCGCTCACCTGCTTGAGATTATTTCTATTGAAAATAGCAATTTTTTCCCATGATCTTCTGTTTTTTGTAAACCATACAGTGGGGAAAAAAAGTATTTAGTCAGCCACCAATTGTGCAAGTTCTCCCACTTAAAAAGATGAGACAGGCCTGTAATTTTCATCATAGGTACACGTCAACTATGACAGACAAAATTAGGAGAAAAAAATCCAGAAAATCACATTGTAGGATTCTTAATGAATTTATTTGCAAATTATGGTGGAAAATAAGTATTTGGTCATTTTATTTATTTATTTATTTTTTTTTATTTCACCTTTATTTAACCAGGTAAACCAGTTGAGAACAAGTTCTCATTTACAACTGCGACCTGGCCAAGATAAAGCATAGCAAGTCACGATAAAAACAACAACACAGAGTTACATATGGGGTAAAAACAAAACAAAAAATCAAAAAAATACAACAGAAATACAATTAATATACAGTGTGCAAATTTAGCAAGTTTGGAGGTAAGGGCAATAAAATAGGCTATAGTGCAAAATAATTACAATTTAGTATTAACACTGGAATGATGTGCAAGAGATGATGTGCAAATAGAGATACTGGGGGTACAGATGAGCAAAATAAATAACAATATAGGGATGAGGTAGTTGGGCGGGCTAATTTCAGATGGGCTGTGTACAGGTGCAGTGATCGGTAAGGTGCTCTGACAACTGATGCCTAAAGTTAGTGAGGGAGATAAGCGTCTCCAGCTTCAGAGATTTTTGCAGTTTGTTCCAGTCATTGGCAGCAGAGAACTGGAAGGAATTGCGGCCAAAGGAGGTGTTGGCTTTGGGGATGACCAGTGAGATATACCTCGCTGGAGCGCAGACTACGGGTGGGTGTTGCTATGGTGACCAATGAGCTAAGATAAGGCGGGGGATTTGCCTAGCAGTGATTTATAGATGGCCTGGAGCCAGTGGGTTTGGCGACGAATATGTAGTGAGGACCAGCCAACAAGAGCGTACAGGTCACAGTGGTGGGTATTATATGGGGCTTTGGAGACAAAACGGATGGCACTGTGATAGACAACATCCAATTTGCTGAGTAGAGTGTTGGAGGCTATTTTGTAAATGACATCGCCAAGTCAAGGATCGGTAGGATAGTCAGTTTTACAAGGGCATGTTTGGCAGCATGAGTGAAGGAGGCTTTGTTGCGAAATAGGAAACCTCGATTCTAGATTTAACTTTGGATTGGAGATTCTTAATGTGAGTCTGGAAGGAGAGTTTACAGTCTAACCAGACACCTAGATATTTGTAGTTGTCCACGTACTCTAGGTCAGACCCGTCTAGAGTAGTGATTCTAGTCGGGTGGGCGGGTGCAAGCAGCTTCGGTTGAAGAGCATGCATTTGTTTTACTAGTGTTTAAGAGCAGTTGGAGGCTACTGAAGGAGTGTTGTATGGAATTGAAGCTCGTTTGGAGGTTTGTTAACACAGTGTCCAATGAAGGGCCAGATGTATACAAAAATGGTGTCGTCTGCGTGGGTGGATCTGAGAGTCACCAGCAGCAAGAGCGACGTCATTGATATACACAGAGAAAAGAGTTGGCCCAAGAATTGAACCCTGTGGCACCCCATAGAGACTGCCATAGGTCCAGACAACAGGCCCTCCGATTTGACACATTGAACTCTATCTCGAGAAGTAGTTGGTGAACCAGGCGAGGCAGTCATTAGAGAAACCAAGGCTATTTAGTCTGCCAATAAGAATGCGGTGGTTGACAGAGTCGAAAGCCTTGGCCAGGTCAATGAAAACGGCTGCACAGTACTGTCTATTATCGATCGCGGTTATAATATCATTTAGGACCTTGAGCGTGGGAAGCACCCATGACCAGCTCGAAACCGGATTGCATAGCAGAGAAGGTAGCAGTGGGATTCGAAATGGTTGGTGATCTGTTTGTTGACTTGGCTTTCAAAAACTTTTGAAAGGCAGGGCAGGATGGATATGGGTCTGTAACAGTTTGGATCTAGAGTGTCACCCCCCTTTGAAGAGGGGGGATGACCGGCAGCTTTCCAATCTCTGGGGATCTCAGACGTTACGAAAGAGAGGTTGAACAGGCTAGTAATAGGGGTTGCGACAATTTCGCGGCTAGTTTTAGAAAGAAAGGGTCCAGATTGTCTAGTCCAGATGATTTGTAGGGGTCCAGATTTTGCAGCTCTTTTAGAACATCAGCTGTCTGGATTTGTGTGAAGGAGAAGCGGGGGCATGGGCAAGTTGCAGCGGAGGGTGCAGAGCTGGTGGCCGGGTAGTGGTAGCCAGGTGGAAAGCATGGCCAGCCGTAGCAAAATGCTTGTTGAAATTCTCGATTATTGTAGATTTATCGGTGGTGATAGTGTTTCCCTAGCCTCAGTGCAGTGGGCAGCTGGGAGGAAGTGCTCTTATTTTCCATGGACTTTACAGTGTCCCAAAACTTTTTTGGAGTTAGTGCTACAGGATGCAAATTTCTGTTTGAAAAAAGTTAGCCTTTGCTTTTCTAACTGCTTGTGTATATTGGTTCCTAACTTCCCTGAAAAGTTGCATATCACGGGGCTATTTGATGCTAATGCAGTACGCCACAGGATGTTTTTGTGCTGGTCAAGGGCAGTCAAGTCTGAGGGAGAACCAGGGGCTATATCTGTTCTTAGTTCTGTATTTTTGAATGGGGCATGTCTATTTAAGATTGAGAGGAAATTACTTTTAAAGAACAACCAGGCATCCTCTACTGACGGAATGAGATCTATATCCATCCAGGATACCTGGGCCAGGTCAATTAGGAAGGCCTGCTTCGCTGAAGTGTTTTTGGGAGCGTTTGACAGTGATGAGGGGTGGTCGTTTGACCGCGGACCCGCTTACGGACGCCAGGCAATAAGGCAGTGATCGCTGAGATCCTGGTTGAAACAGCGGAGGTGTATTTAGAGGGTAAGTTAGTCAGGATGATATCTATGAGGGTACCCATGTTTACGGATTTAGGGTTGTACCTGGTAGGTTCGTTGATAATTTGCGTGAGGTTGAGGGGCATCTAGCTTGGATTGTAGGATGGCTGGGGTATTAAGCGATATCCCAATTTAGGTCACCAAGCAGTACGAACTCTGAGGATAGATGGGGGCCAATCAGTTCACATATGGTGTCCAGGGCACAGCTGGGGGCTGAGGGGGTCTGTAGCAAGCGGCAACAGTGAGAGATTTATTTCTGGAAAGGTGGATTTTTTAGAACTAAAAGCTCAAACTGTTTGGGCACAGACCTGGATAGTATGATGGAGCTCTGCAGGCTATCTCTACAGTAGTTGCAACTCCACCCCCTTTGGCAGTTCTATCTAGACGGAAAATGTTATAGTTGGGGATGGAAATTTCAGAATTTTTGGTGTCCTTCCTAAGCCAGGATTCAGACACTGCTAGAACATCAGGGTTGGCGGAGTGTGCTAACGCAGTGAATAACTCAAACTTAGGAAGGAGGCTTCTTATTTATGTGCAGAAAACCAAGACTTTACGGTTACAGAAGTCAATAAATGATAGCTCCTGGGGAGTAGGAGTGATACTGGGGGCTGCAGGGCTGGGTTAGCCTCTACATCACCAGAGGAACAGAGGAGGAGTAGAATAAGGATCGACTGGCTTTAAGAACTGGTCTTCTAGTGCGTTGGGTACATAGAATAAAGGGGGCGTTCTCCGGGCGTTGTAGAAAAGATTCAGGGCATTATGTACAGAAAAGGATATGGAAGGATATGAGTACAGTTCAGGTAATCCTAAGTGTTGGGTAACAATGAAAGAGATAGCATCATTGGAGGCATCGATTGAGCCGGTCTCGCGTGTATGGGGGGAACAAAGGAACTATATGAGACAGTTTGAGAGGGACTAGGGTTCTACATTGGAATTGTATAATAAGAACTAACCCAAACAGCAATAGGCAAGGCATAATTGACATAGGAGAGAGGCATAAAGCAGTCACGTGTTATTAGAGAGCTAAGACACAACTGGAAATAGCGATAACGTTTGGGCTAAGACTAAACAGAAAAAACAGGACAGAGTACCGTGTAAAGGAACAGTCCAGCAGGCATCAGCTGTGCAGCTGAGTGATCATAAGGTCCAGTGAACAGCAATATGTGAGTCCGAGAGCAGTTCAAATTGGTGCTTCAGCACAGCTAGCAGGGAGCTAGCAGGCTAGCTCAAGGCTAACTGGTGCTTGCTATATGGCAATGGTATCAGCCAGCAACAGGTTGCAGCTAGCTAGCTGGTTGTGATGATCCGGCGCTAGGGTCCAGTGATTCCGGCAGAAAGTCCAATAAGCTATGGGTCGATACATACGCTGGGTCGATAGCACGCTGTGCAGACTGGCCGGCAATTGTCCAGGCTAGCTAGAGCTGGCTGGTGGATAGTGTAGGCCACGGACAAAGATGAAAGACGCTAACAGTGACTAATAACACGTAACCATTTAGTTGCAGCTAGCTAGCTGGTTGTGATGATCGGGCTAGGGTCCAGTGATTCCGGCAGAAAGTCCAATAAGCTATGGGTCGATAGCACGCTGGTCGATAGCACGCTGTGCAGACTGGCCGATCAATTGTCCAGGCTAGCTAGAGCTGGCTGGTGGATAGTGAGGCCACGGACAGTGGTGGAGGCACTGCGGTAACTAATAACGGTAGCCAATTCAGATTGCGGCTACACTGCGTTTCAGCTTCGGTTCTTGATGATTTAAAGAATTAATCCTTTCCACGTTGGGTGAGGCGGGTTGCAGGAGAGTATATTTAGTTAAAGTGAAATTAAAAAAATTTAGAAATATAGACAAAAAGGGATATTTACACAGGAATGAAAAATAAAAGCGACCGTACTGCTACGCCATCTTGGTTATAGCAAAAGTCAATAACAAAAGTTTCTCAATACTTTGTTATATACCCTTTGTTGGCAATGACACAGGTCAAACGTTTTCGGTAAGTCTTCACAAGGTTTTCACACACTGTTGCTGGTATTTTGGCCCATTCCTCCATGCAGATCTCCTCTAGAGCAGTGATGTTTTGGGGCTGTCGCTGGGCAACACGGACTTTCAACTCCCTCCAAAGATTTTCTATGGGGTTGAGATCTGGAGACTGGCTAGGCCACTCCAGGACCTTGAAATGCTTCTAACGAAGCCACTCCTTCTTTGCCCGGGCGGTGTGTTTGGGATCATTGTCATGCTGAAAGACCCAGCCACGTTTCATCTTCAATGCCCTTGCTGATGGAAGGAGGTTTTCACTCAAAATCTCACGATACATGGCCCCATTCATTCTTTCCTTTACACGGATCAGTCGTCCTGGTCCCTTTGCAGAAAAACAGCCCCAAAGCATGATGTTTCCACCCCCCATGCTTCACAGTAGGTATGGTGTTCTTTGGATGCAACTCAGCATTCTTTGTCCTCCAAACACGACGAGTTGAGTTTTTACCAAAAAAGTTCTATTTTGGTTTCATCTGACCATATGACATTCTCCCAATCCTCTTCTGGATCATCCAAATGCACTCTAGCAAACTTCAGACGGGCCTGGACATGTACTGGCTTAAGCAGGGGGACACGTCTGGCACTGCAGGATTTGAGTCCCTGGCGGCGTAGTGTGTTACTGATGGTAGGCTTTGTTACTTTGGTCCCAGCTCTCTGCAGGTCATTCACTAGGTCCCCCCGTGTGGTTCTGGGATTTTTGCTCACCGTTCTTGTGATCATTTTGACCCCACGGGGTGAGATCTTGCGTGGAGCCCTAGATCGAGGGAGGTTATCAGTGGTCTTGTATGTCTTCCATTTCCTAATAATTGCTCCCACAGTTGATTTCTTCAAACCAAGCTGCTTACCTATTGCAGATTCAGTCTTCCCAGCCTGGTGCAGGTCTACAATTTTGTTTCTGGTGTCCTTTGACAGCTCTTTGGTCTTGGCCATAGTGGAGTTTGGAGTGTGACTGTTTGAGGTTGTGGACAGGTGTCTTTTATACTGATAACAAGTTCAAACAGGTGCCATTAATACAGGTAACGAGTGGAGGACAGAGGAGCCCCTTAAAGAAGAAGTTACAGGTCTGTGAGAGCCAGAAATTTTGCTTGTTTGTAGGTGACCAAATACTTATTTTCCACCATAATTTGCAAATAAATTCATTAAAAATCCTACAATGTGATTTTCTGGATTTCTTTTTCTCAATTTGTCTGTCATAGTTGACGTGTACCCATGATGAAAATTACATGCCTCTCTCATCTTTTTAAGTGGGAGAACTTGCACAATTGGTGGCTGACTAAATACTTTTTTTCCCCACTGCATTTCTATGATGGTTGTAACTAGCTAGACTGCCAATTTCCACTGTTGTAGCCCCTCATATAGCCTAATATAGCATAACATAGCTTAACCCTATTAGGAAAATTATAGTCAATAAACAGTGCAGATTTACAGATGGTTTTTTATTAGAAAATGCATACAACCTATTGATTATGAAATTGTCTCACTCACGCTTGACACAGTGTGTGCTGTTGAGAATAAGCGTCAGACAAACAGTATGGTGTGCATCGATTGTGAACGTGTGTAAATTGGAGAAATTTGGGCCAGCTCTGCCACTGAGCCCCGGAGGTAGAGAAACCCCCCCTACCATTACATTACACACCCCTCAACACTGACTTCACTCAATCCAGCTTCTGTGTGTGTGTGTATGTGTGTGTGTGTGTGTGTGTGTGTGTGTGTGTGTGTGTGTGTGTGTGTGTGTGTGTGTGTGTGTGTGTGTGTGTGTGTGTGTGTGTGTGCGTGCATGCGTGCGTGCGTGCGTGCGTTTGTGTGTGTATGTGCGTGCGTGTGTGTGTGTCATAATTAGTCCATAAGGGCTGTCTGTTAGTATGCGTGGTGCCAGCACTGGAAGCTGTGTTTGCTGGCTAGGGAGAGAATGTTCAGTTGTATTCTCACCCACACCCTAGGCTTCTTCTTCATTCCCTCTCCTCTTCTCTAAGCTCCTCTGACCCCCTCTACTCCTCTCTACCCCTCTGTAACCCTCTCTATATTGTCCTTGTTGTTGTTGTTGTTTTTAAACACTCTCCCAATCAGATTATCTGGTGTGAAATGCCTCTGTCCTGGTGTTCCTGAGAAGCCAGTGAGTGGGCGCGAGGAGTGAGAGAGGAGAGAGGGGATTTGGAGAGGAAACTGTAGGGTGACCTAAATTAACATGTTAGTAGAGAATTTAAATGACATCAGATGAAGGGGAGACGAGAGTTTGAGGGAAGAATACAGAAGGGGGGGAGAGAGAAGACAGGTTGATGAACTAATCTGGAGGGTCTCTCTTACAGCATATGACAATTAGACCAACCGCTCTATTAAAACTGATTTCCAAAAACGATGACTGTAGGCATTTTCTAAAAATAAACCAAACGAATGCATCTAATTTGTATTTGATTACGAATGTATCTCATTTGTATTTGTTTAAAGGACGAGGCCAGACAATAAAGCATAGAGAAGGCTCTCACAAGCAGAGGAGAGGAATCACAATACTGTAGGTGGCTTTCATGAAAACAGTCAAACCAAAGTAATAGCCTAACAAAGAAAATGAGGGAAATGTGTATAAGATACATCATTTGGTACAATATGAGTGTTAACAATTCAGTTTGAGTTTACAAATTGTATAGCCATGAAGAAAATGCTAAAAAATAAAATAAAAAAAAACATGTATCTTTATTTAACCTTTATTTTGACAGGAAGTCAATGCATTGAGGGATTTTATATAATGCTCTCTTGCTTTGTTCTGATCACTCAAGGTGCTGCTCTCCCACAGAACGGGAACTCTGTAATGGCAACCCATAGGATAAAAAATGCTGTATGTTACTACATGTTTACAAGCAGTACCTTTGGGCAGCAGGTAGCCTAGCGGTTAAAGCATTGGGCCAGTAACTAAAAGGTTGCTGGTTCAAATAACTGAGCCAAGAAGGTGAAAACATCTGTCGATGTGCCCTTGAGCAAGGCACTTAACCCTAACTTGCTCCAGGGGCGCCATACTACTATGGCTGACCCTGTAAAACAACACATTTCACTGCACCTTACTGGTGTATGTGACAATAAAACATATATATATTTCTATCTAAATGTGTGATGGATCTGTTGCACTGGGAGATAGCCACCTGACCATGTACTTAATCTAAAAACACATTCATAATTTCTACTTTTGTATTTGGCGTTCATCCCAGAAAATACTACTAATTACCTCCAAAGGTCTACATATTGAAAGGAAAAAGTGAATATTTATGTGGTAAAATAAATAAATAAATATAATGTGGTGTATTAATTTGGTAAACACAGACATTTACTAAACATCAAACTGTTGAATAAAATATCAGTAAAGCAGTATTCATGAATAGACTACAAAATAAGAACAAATAAAATATTATAAAATTAGAATAAATCAAGATTTAAATAATAAAGTAATAATAATAATGAAATAATATTCTATGATAAAGTTGAGAGAAAACTAAAGTTGTAGTTCTATGACTGATATTTTATCGACTATACTACTCTCCAACACTATTCTACATGATGGATGAATATAAAAATGAATAATAACTTTCTATATTTTCACTATCAAGTCTGACTGGTTTGTTGGATGTTTTCTCCTATGCTAGAAGGGAGCCCATCTTGACTTGAACCTGACAAACAGGTCTGATCTCAGTTTGTCATCTGGCCTGAATACCAGAGAGGAGAAGACAAGATACACTTCACCCTGAAACAGACTGCTACACACTGTGTGTGTGTGTGTGTGTGTGTTTGTGTTTGTGTATGCCAGTGTTCCCGTTCTGTGGGAGAGCAGCACCTTGCGTGATCAGAACAAAGCATGAGAGCATGATAGAAAATCCCTCAATGCCCGACCTTTAAAAATGCAGGAGGGCAACGCACGCAGATGCAAGGTAAATGTTTAAATTATGGACCAAAAATTGAGGCTTCAAAAGGAAGGAGAGATCCCCCACATGAGGCAGCAAACTTTATTGCATGTGAGGAGGAGAGGAGAAAGAGAGGAGAAGAGTGCTAAAAGCACTGAGAGACAGTAGCCGTGAGGTATTTAAGCAATAAGGCAATAGGGGCTGTGGTATATGGCCAATATACTACGGCTAAGGGCTGTTCTTATGCACGACGCAACGCAGAGTGCCTGGATACAGCCCTTAGCCGTGGTATATTGGCCATATACCACAAACCCCAGAGGTGCCTTATTTCTATTATAAACTGGTTACCAACTTAATTAGAGCAGTAAAAAGAAATGTTTTGTCATACCCGTGGTATACGGTCTGATATACCACGGCTGTCAGCCAATCAGCATTCAGATTCTGGAGCCACAGAAATACTATCAACACTCTATTTTACTACATGTTTACAAGCAGTACCTTTGGGTACTCGAACCACCCAGATTATAATATGAAATACATCTCTCACAGATTATCTAGGAAATGACGTGTGAACTTTCACAGAAGGAATTATTGAATCTGAAAGGCAGTCCGTCTTTCTCCTTCGTCTTGCTCTAAAGCTTTAAAAATAATTTGAAGACATATCTTTTTTTATAATAATAGAATATGAATAGAATTTGTGTTCTCTAAATTATAAAAGCCCTGTCTGGATTTTATGTCAAGGTCTCTGGGCAGGAACAGACTGTAAATTGCTCCGTACTAAATGTAGACTAAAGTACGCCTAGTTAACGGAATGTACAGGCGTGCTTTTAAGTGTCTGTGTGTGTTTGAGTGCGTGCATTTAGCAGGCTTCCTGGATGCCTCCTTAAAGTGTGCAGGAAGGTGTGAGTAACTCGACCACGCGACCCACAGCCCATTCTGACACCACCGCCCGCCGTGACACCGACGACAGCGTCACGCTCTCTCTCTCTCTCTCACACACGCACACACACACACACACAGCACTGCTTTGACTCCATATAGACCATAATGATCCCTAATCCGGTCTCGGGAATGGAGAGGTGTCGTTAAAGGTGTCTGTTTGTGAAGTGCTCTAGTATGCACAGAGTGATACAGCACCATCAGAGTGCGTGTGTGTGCCTTGATATGTGTGTACAGCACCATCAGCACCACTCACCCCAGGGAGACACACACTCCATTTGCTGCCAGCATGTAAACTACGCGATAGAATGTACAGGAATAAACTCAAGTAATACACTCTTCTAATTATTTATCATTTTAGTGATCCAATTGACATTTTAGTCATTTAGCAGACGCTCTTATCCAGAGCGATTTACAATTGGTGAGTGCATACATTTTTCATACTGGTCCCCCATGGGAAACGAACGCACAACCCTTGCGTTGCAAGCGCCATGCTCTACCAACTGAGCTACAGGAGGGCCAATTATTATCCTTCTATAGGATAAATGTTTCCCCTCCCATTTGTAGGTGCGAGTTGCAAAATATTTGTTTTATATGAAGGTTGTTGAATAATTCACATGCGATTTAATAATGCAGTATAAAGTTGGAGTTTAGACTCAAAAGCATGCTGGTGAAAACTTCTGCGCCTGTCTGCCTGCCTGCTATTCCCACCAGCTACAGTACTTGCAGTATGCGCTCTGCTTGTACAACCTCACTCTAACCAGCAGGAATACATTGTGGTCCTCTAAGAAGCCGACCACAGAATCTCCTCATTAAAGAAAGTACTGTTATGTCTAGTACTCCTCTCAAGTCACCTCTCCAGCATACTGCACTGTACTTTAGGCTTCTCTAAATATGACCGAACACAGATCATCATCATCTGGCAGCAGAGATGAATAAACGGAGTCATTTGACTTCTCTGTGAACAGCATGTCTCCTCCGGATGCCTGAGGTTTCTCATAGAGAGACGTCTACATCTGAGAAAGTAACACAAAGCCTGTGGTATATTTATATTAATCTGAGGATGTGGATGATTCCTGCTTGACGCAAAGACAGCACTATCGTCAGAAAACAGCTGCGCTTGTCACCATGAACTGAGAAAAAGCTGAGGAAGAGCAGGACTAAAGCAAGGAGTTTGATAAAACATGAAGATACAAAGTCACACACACACACAGTCACAGTCACACTCACACACAGTCACAAACACACACAGTCACACTCACAGCCCCCTGAGCTGATCTGTGTAGGTGAGTCAGAGTGTCTTAAAGTGACAGCAGGTGGTTGGGCGCCCAATCCAAACAGAGACATAAATCTGTGAAACGAAAGGATGTGCTGTGTGTATGTGTGTGTGTGGGTGTGTATGTGTGTGTCATAATGTGATCCACAGTGCTGGAAGGCTAAACACCCTGGCTGATCTGTCATGGAGGCTGGTGCCGGGTCAAACTCAGTGCTGTGGAGAATAGATGTATTATCACTCCAATTCCCATTGGCTCCGAGCTGCTCTATACAGAGGAAACACTGCTGGAAAACACACTGAAATAAAGATGTCCAATTATAAACTAAACCTACTCTCAGGGCTTTGATGGAATTAGCTGAAAGGCTCCTCTTGCGTAACATCCCCAAAAATGTGTAATGCATATGCAATCACTTGTCCTATTTACACCAAACAATGGTCAATTTACCAGCGCTGTAAAAAAAAGTTACTTAAAATACTAAGGTATTTTTTATTCTGGTTTATATAACACGTTTTTGGCTGATTGCTGCGTTTGTTGTCCACTGTGTGAGGCGGTCTCAGACTGTTACCTCTCTGTAATCAGCAGCCAGCCAGCCAGCCCGCCTAAGGCTACTGCACACTGCGGGAGAAACACTGTTTCATCAGTCCAGTTAAATATAGCCACTGTTACCAAAGCCTCCCAACACCAAACACTGCCATGATAACTAAATAT